>NC_133665.1:177449206-177666170 GCF_037893015.1 Macrotis lagotis
CTCTTTTTTTATTATTTTTTTCAATTTTCCTGCAGACAAATTAAAAAGTTTTCTAGTTTATACCCATAGCACATGAGAAGCAGCTTCATATAACCAGAAGGGGTTTGTTTTCATGAGATTACAGCAGCTGTCATAGGGTCCACCTCGAGAGGCCTAGCCCTCACACAGGGCAATGGGGAGACCTGTCCAGCGGTGAGCACGAGGTGTTTCTGCCCTAACAAGGATACCTGTCCCAGAGTTGACTGGGGTTCAACAGAACAGCACAGGTGCTAGAATGGAGATAGGGGCTCCAGCCAGTCATCTATTGCTCCCCTAAATGAAGCCCAGTGACAGGGGAGGAGATGAAGGTGGCATACATCAGGGGACTCTTCTATCTGCCCTTGCTGTGGCTCCCTGGTGGCTGGAGCTGTCAGTAGTTCTGGGGCAAAAAGGGGTCTCTGTGAAAGAGACAAAACATTGGGACTGATATTTGAGGATCTCTCCCCAAAAGGAAAGAGATAGCCTGGGCTGTCTCCAGAGGAACCTCTTTTCCTGAACTGGCTACACATCTGACATATTGGAAAGTGTGTTCTAATCAGAAAATAAAATCCACCTCAAACATTCACAGCATTAAATAAACAGGACAAGGTCAGGTGGTGAGATTTTTACTAGTCATAAAAAGTCACCTCTGATCACCCCATAGAGCACCCCAGGTGAAGGGGACAGGATGAGGGAGGCAGAGAATGCTACAGTTTATGAACATGAGTGGGGAGCCCATATCTCCCTGGACCAGGGCTGGGTGGGTGTGAGGCAGCCTCATGTTGGACCCTTATTGTTGGTGGGGTGGGGGGGGGGGGTGGGGGAAGAGACTCTCCTGCTCTCTCAACAATTCCCCCAAAAAGGGGCTGGAGGAGGGGGCCAGGGGGTTCCAACTGTGGCTCTTTAAACTGGACCTAAGAGTCTCAACACATTCTATTTTAAATCAATATTATAGAAATTGAAAAATAAAATTGATTATAAATGAGAAAAGTGGCTTTTTTCACTCCTTACTGTGTGTTATTACACATCTCTATATATCCTTTGCCATTTGTTACAGCCAGTTGCCAAGAAAAAAAATCCACTGATTTTTTTTTTTATCACCAAGAGATTAAAAATATCCATATATAATGCTTCTAAATTAATGTTTGGAATTCTACCAGCTGATGACCTAAGATTATTTGAGTACATAAAAGAATCTTTACATTTTAGGTACAGAAGTTTTACTGGGTCCAAACTGAGTCTTCACAATACACCTATTACAACCAAAAGAAAACTGTCCCTTTGGAGCTTGAAAGGCTTTTATATCGATAAAATATATTTCTCTACCAAAGTATCTCTATATTTTGTTCAGACCGTTTCATTGCTGTAGGAAACTCCTAGGGAGGAACTCCTTTAGCTAATGAAAATCAACAACTACACTAACAAATCTTAAAGAGAAGTATAGAGCCCTCAGAGGGTAAGGGACTTTGCCCAGGGTCACAGGGCCAGGTCAGGAGCAGGGCTTGGCCCAGTTACTTTAATTCTATGGCCAGTTTTCTCTCCATTTGTCTATTCTGTTTCTGTGGGTACTGCTTAGGAGGCCAAAAACAGTGCACTATGAAGTTTCAGAACAATTTTATTTTTCAATGGAGATTGAGTCTATGCAAAACAGCTTCTTTAGTAATTCTGAATGATTCAATGAAGAACAAAGCAGAACAAGATTTTTTAATTCCAGTGCTGAACAGCATCTGGACCACAGTAAGAACTTCATAAGCACATACTGGTTGAGAATGAGTTGAGGCTTCCTTTTTATAAGTGAAAAATTATTTCAGAATACGGTTCAGGCTTCCATGTAAAATCCACATTTGGCAAACTTCATGGAAAGTTAGAAAGGGAAGCAGGTGCCACAGAGCAGAGAGTGACATAGAGACATAGAGTCAAAAATACTCAAGGTCAAATCCTACTTCAGATACTCCCTAGCTGCATGATTCTGGGTAAGGCACTGTCTCTAGTTGCCTCAGTTTTCTTATCTGTAAAAATGGAGAAAATATTAACAAGTACCTTGTAAGTCACTGTGAGGACAAAACTAGACAGCATTTATAAAGCACTTTCTAAACCTTAAACTACTATATAAATATTGCTATTATTATATTAATACTTATTAGATCAATCTTATTTTGTCAGTTATGAAATACCCAAATAGTATTATCCTATCTATCCAGTCTTCATATCTAATATACTCCTTTAGACTGGACATAAAACCATCTGGGGTGAAAAGAGATTTATCTTACTTCCTAGCATTGAGATATCCAGCCTTGCGGGTTAAGTTCCGATGAACAGGAAATTTGGTGATGTCTGGGTCAGGCAAATATAACGGATCACTGGCTACTTCCAGATCCTCTATTGTCTGTTGCATGGTTTCTACTTCACAGTCCATTTCCCTGCGAACACTAACACAGCAAGTAGGTTATAAGTCCAGTTTCAATGGATAAAATCTCCATTAAATAAATTTATACTTTTTAACAAATAATTTTCTTTTAAGAACAGCTTGACGACAAAGTGGATAGAATGTGGGCCTGGAGTCTGGAAGACTTATCTTCCTGAGCTCAAATCTGGCCTCAGATACTAGCTGCATGATCCTGTTTGCCTCAGTTTCCTCGTCTTTAAAATCACCTGGAGGAGGAAATGGCAAACCACTCCAGTATCTTTGCCAAGAAAGTCCCAAATGCTCTCATGAAGAGTCAGACATAATTAAAAAAACATACTGACTTTTTTGAAAGCTTAATATATAGTTTCAAATATATATTCAAGTGCAATAACTTTTTTTTTAAAAAGGAAGTTTAATATTGCAAATTGCTGATTATTGATGTTAATAGAAGGAAAGCACTAAAGCATTAAAAAATCCATCAACTAATGAAAAAGACTTCAGATTTCATTCAGGAACGCATTTTCTATTCTAAATGTAAACATTAGAACTGAATGGAACATTTGACACAATGGAGATGCAGCTTCAAAACAGCTCAGCTTTTCCACTCTACTGATAAAGTTTGTCACTAGATAGTATCATTGTTCAGACTGTACCAGAATGATTTAGAAAGTCGCTTCTAATTTCACACTAAGAGGAACAGGCTCTCCTGATTGCTAAACTGGGCTCTCCAAATGGGACTGTATGATTAATCGACAAAGGAAGCACAAGGAAAACAGTTCATTCTCTGAAAAGACTCCTGAGTACATACTATATGGAAAATATTATGAGGTTCTATAGAGAGTACAGAGATGATTAAGACATACTGTTTTCCCTAAGGGAGTTTACAGGCTATTAGGAAAGACATGTGCAACAAATAATAACATACAATGACAATTTGATTTAAGTATCATAAGATTGAAACACATAGCAGGAATTTAGAAGGTAGAAGATAGCTCGAGACATGAGGAAAGGCAGACATTCTTAGGTTTCAAAAAGTCTATCAGATGCAAGGAATTGAGTAGACAAAGGGACAGAAGCAAAACTGTGTGGGGTGATGAATTCTGAGTGAAGGTGGTAGAGTAATGGTCAAGGAGGATTGGTTGAAGGAACTGGGAATGCTTAGAAATATTAGCTGTACAGACGGAGTAGATTTGTTTTATTTATCCCTGAGGGGAAAAAAACAAGAACTTCATTAATAATCTGAGCTATCTCAGGAAGTGATGGGTTTTCCCTCACTAAAAGTCTTCAAGTAGAGGTTGTATGATCAGTTATAGTATGTTATAGTATAAGGTTTGTCCTTCATTTTCAAGGTCCATGTGACATCAGGGAGGTGATACCATGACAAGCACATGAACTAGATTTGAGTGAGGGGGGCTGTGTTAAGTCTCTGGCCTCACTTACTCCTCCAGAGTCATCTAGGTCCAATAGCCAGATATAAATTAGGATGACGGGAAATGGCCCTGGATGCGAGGCAATCAGGGCTAAGTGACTTGCCCAAGGTCACACAGCTACTAAAAGTCAAGTGTCTGATGCCAGATTCAAACTCCCTCCTCCTGAAACAAAGGCCAGTGCTCTATTTACTGCACCATCTAACTGTCCTATGTTATAGTAAGGATTCTTCTGGTATTATTTGAATTGGACAGCTGCTGAGGTCATTTCCCAACTTTGGAAAAATTCTGTGAGGAATGGTACAAATGAAGGACTATCTCCTACTCATAGTTAGTGTGAGAAAATACAGTAAAAATAAATAAAAAAATTCCTAAATGAATTTACATATTGGTATAAGAATTGAAATACCAAAAGGTTTTGCCACAGAATTAGATAAACTGATTACAAAATTCTTATGGAAATCTACAGACAAGAGTAGCACAGACTATGATAAAGAATGAAGGGAGGGGCGGCTAGGTGGCGTAAGGGGCGGCTAGGTGGCGTAGTGGATAAAGCACCGGCCTTGGAGTCAGGAGTACCTGGGTTCAAATCCGGTCTCAGACACTTAATTACCTAGCTGTGTGGCCTTTGGCAAGCCACTTAACCCCATTTGCCTTGCAAAAACCTAAAAAAAAAAAAAAAAAAAAAAAAGAATGAAGGGGAAGATTGGCTGTATCAGATTTCAAAATGTCTTTTTAATGAAATAATTATAAAAAACTATCCAGTCACATGCCAACAGAAAAGAAAACCTAAAAATAAAAACCAATATGTGTAAAAGTTTTGTGGTGAAAAAATGAATCTATATTCACCCCATATATCACAATGAAGTAATACTGATCCAATTGTCTAAACCTATAAAAAAGACCTCAGGAGCTGAGGAAAAAAGAGTCTATTTGAGCTAAACATTCATAATTAATTGATAAGAGCCAAAATTTAGAAACATGTAAAATTGAGAAATGGATAGCTGAATAAATTATTTAATGCATTAAGGTAATTGAATATTATGGCACCATAAAACAATAAATCTTGAGTATATGAAGAAATAGGAAAAGCACTTTTTGAAGTGCTACAAACCAAAAAGATCAAAAGAGCATACAGATTCTTATCTACAGTTACATGAAAACTAAAACCAAGCCAAGAAATTCATAGAGTTGGGCAAGAGCAAACTCATTTATTTTTTCATTTATGTGGTTCTACTTTGTTAAACTGCACAATTGACTTTAGGAATCCTCTGTGCTATTTTCCTCTTATTTATTTACTTTGGGAAAAAGGGCCAGTGAGACAAGCTGAATCCAAACCCTTTGATCTTCTGTTTTCTTATATGTAAAATCATACTACCTGTATGCCTCCTTCAAAGGGTTGTTGTGAGACAAAATGCTTTTCACAGGTCATATTAAAAAAATTGTTCAATGACAAAAATAAGATGTTTTTCTTGAAATTAAATTAATGATAAATATAGTAGGAACATACTTACTTCTGTACACTTGTTCCAATATTTGCTAAAAATTCTTCAAGCTGTTCATTGAGATTTTCGGAACCCATCTTAAAGAAACTTATCTAGGAGGGAAAAACCAAAATTTTACTTAAATATAACCTCTAAGTAACCATTGTATATTTATCAGAAAAAGATCAATATAGATTTCATTTTGAGATTAGATTTTATGATTGAAATCATGTTTTGATTTCCAATAAACTTTAATTATCTAAGACCTTAATCCTTATTTCTCCTTCCTACTGCATGCCTTCTACTTTCTCAGTGCTTCTACTTTTATCAGAAAGTGGTCAAAGTCCAGGAAAAATAGAACTCAAACATGTCCTGATATTCTTTAAAAATATATAACTTACATAATACATAATAGTAATAATACATAACTTAGTATCCAGAAAACTAAAAGTGATTAATTTTGGGATCTGTAGTTTTAATTAATTAAAATACCTTAAGTTGTGAGTAGTCTTCATGAAGACTTACTTGCAACTTATAAGTAGGCTGTCTATCTCACCATGCACAAATAACTTAATTCTCAGGCCACATCCAAGTGTATAGCTGTTGATCTGCACTGGTGGAGCTAGCTGCATTGCTACACCAATGAGATCATAATAAAAATTTCTCAATTACCATATGTAAGAAAATCTTCTATAAAAGGGAAAGAATGACTGTTTTGTTACTAAGACCCTCTGAGATACAGGGCTCACCAAGGGTTAATCTGACCAAAATAACGCACTGGCTGTAGTCAACCTTTTCTAGATTTGGTGGTGTCTCTGGCAATAGACATTTTCTGAATGTCTAGCCTGGGGGGACCCATAGCAACTCGAGTGTCCATGGATAAAGCCTTTTACAAAACAAAGTAGACTCCGTGGCATGATGTGATAGGAAGTTAAAGGG
Source organism: Macrotis lagotis (assembly GCF_037893015.1). Lineage (NCBI taxonomy): Eukaryota > Metazoa > Chordata > Mammalia > Peramelemorphia > Peramelidae > Macrotis > Macrotis lagotis. Next base: position 177,455,482 of record NC_133665.1, read on the forward strand.
ATTTAAAAATTATAAAACTTTCTTCCGACTGATTTATAGTACAATTTTAAAATATTCAAATTTAAAACTTGGAGAAATTCAGTATAGAGTTAAACCTCTGGGGTCAGCCAGTTGGCACAGTGGATAGAGCACTGGCTCTGGAATCAGGAGGACCTGAGTTCAAATCTGACCTCAAACAACTTAATAATTACTTAGCTGTGTGACCTTGGCCAAGGCACCTATCCCTATTGCCTTGCCAGAAAGAAAAAAAAAGAAAAGGGTTAAGCTCTGATATTTACCTGAGCTTGCATGTATCCAAGCAGGGGTTCTAGCATTGCTATTTTCTTCTTATACTGAAGAGTATTCAATGCACAGAAATAATGCATCATTGTTTGGTGTTGTTTTTTTCTTGAAGTATATACATCTTCAGTAACTTCATACTTTACCTTAGGATTAAAAAAAGCACAAGGATTCATTCCATTTTATTCATTTTTTGGTAATGTCTCTGATGAAAGCCCTAAAGAAAATTTGTCAGAATTGTGTACCCTTTGGATTTGACAAGCACCTGCTCTGTGAAAGTTTGCAGAAGGAAATGGTCCACTGCTTCCACTTTGCCAAAAAAACCCTAAATGGAATCCTCGTATCAGACATGATTGAAAAAGATTGAACAAAAATGTTAAAGCTGCTGTGCCAGGAGCCAAGAATTCACAGACAAAAAATAAAAGTCCTTGCCTTCAAGCAACTTACTGGTAGAGGGTGGGGGTGTGTGTTGTACATCTACATATATAAATCATTTGAAGAGGGGGGAAGAGCACTACCAAGAATTAACTATTATTAGTTTGAGTTTTGGGAACATAGTGAACCATTCATTGAAACTGTACCATCAATGATTTAATTTTCAGAAATAATAATTAAAGAATTCAGATTTTTACTTTATATTAGTTTCATAAGCAAAATATGCACTGGTAGAAGAAAAAAGGAAAAGAAGCTCAGATCAGAAAGTAAATGCAGAATAAAGGAAAAAAAGGAGCAAATAAAATTTGCAGACTTCCTCCAATCCTTTAGCTAAATCCCAGAGAGTGGCACAATCTTACCTGTCAAGAAAGGGATGATGGGGCCTTTCAAATTAGCTAAGAAGATCCACCCCCCTACTTTACCTCCCCAAGGTTTTTAATAATAACGATAATAAGAAAATCAGGCAAAGGGTTTTTTTTTTGAGCTTAGAGGAAGAGCTTCCTATTCTCTGAAGATAAACCTTCCCCACCTCAGGTCCCTTTAAATTTTCCCTCCAAGGATCATTAATGACAATTTTGTTCTATACACACAAATCATGCCTCATCGAGCAGAAAAGAAAAACTGCAGGCAGGACTGGTCTTTCTGCACTGCCAGTATATTTGTTTCCCTACATGGTGAGGGTGAGAAAAGCTGGAAGGCTTTTCCACTCATGAATATCTCTCCCACTTTGTATGCCATGATAAAATAGAAAGTGCTTGTTAAGTCTTTTCTAGGGTTTAAAATTGATGACTTCATTTTTAGCCAAAGTAACTTTGGTCAACTTATGACCTTTCTGGACTTCAGTTCCCTTATCTAAGGGTCCTGGGCTATAGGAATCTTTCCAATTCAAATTATAGATTTAACTTTTTTTTTTTTGCTATAATAGCTTTTCTGTGCTATCATTTTCATTATGCAAGTCAAAATAAACTTAAGCTGATGGATCTGAAGCCAGGGCTTGACTTTTTGTAAGATCAGAGAGAAAGAATGACTTAAATGCATCTGAATTATCCATGGAAAAAGGCCAATCTAAGATTTTCATAGGTCAAAATTAAAGCTGTTTAATAAAAGATAAAGATGTTTAAAAGAAAAACCTCAAACCAGTTCAAATATTGTTGATCTCTATATATTTTATATTGACTTGCTCTTAAGCTTCATCTGAAATAAGATTGTTTGAAATGAAATGTTTAGATTTCTTGGACTGACAAGAGGGTAAAGTTTTGACCATTAAGAAATTAATTTGTAAAAAAATAAAAAAAAGAAATTAATCTGTAGAATGGAGATAAGGGGAAGGGGGGGGGGGAACTTGAGAAAATGCCTAAGTATTAAATATGTATTGAAAAATGGTCATTGTCAATGCTGAGGAGCATGGTAGTGAACACTGCCCTCTAGGTGTGCTAGCTCTTTGTTTCGTTTTGTTTGCCCTGTAATATCGCAATGTCAATAGCTTCATAAATGACGCTGATCTCACACATTAAGGTTTATCAGTGGTTTGATCCTCTTAACAACTCTGTGAGGTGGGTATTATAATGCCCATTTTTACAGATGGAGCTCAGAGAGGCCTAGGGATGACTAACTACTAAATTTTTGAGGCAGGACCTAAAGCTTGATCTTCCCTGAATCCAAGTCCAGTGCTTTTTACATTATGCCAAATCTTTTTCTCAACTCTCCCACTATAAAGCTATAGGTGTAAAAAAAGTCAGTATTACTTTTTATGTTAAATTTCAAAAATAATTCCAATGGAAAACAAAATCTGTCACCTTCATTTTAAGCTCTTTTGTTCCTGTGTCAGAACACTTGTGGTAATAATAATAATAATTATTATTATTATTATTATTATTATTGTCTTAAAAACACTAAGATGGAAACCCTCCCTAATTTGTCATTTTGTAATTTTGCTCTATGACTACGGATTTCACATCTCTGGGTATTAACAGTCTTCTCATCTGTAAATGGGCCAATATCCTTGAGGTCTGCAATTAGTGTTGGTGTGCCTGCCAGCCAAGAACCACAGCTGACAACCACAGAGCCAAGTGATAATGTCAGAGGCTCAGAAGAGCCAGATACAATGACTTTAATTAGATCTTTTCTTGCAAAAGAGAAAACAAAAACTCAGATAGTCTTATTGACTTGTCCAAGGGCAGATAACTGGAGCCAAGGTGAAGACTTGAACCCAGAAATTCTCAAGTCCATCTCTCTCTTCCACATCCTAAGATGCCTCACAACTTAAGCAACAAAGCTGCAGTGAGTCCATGGGAAAAGGAACAAATGAAGTTAATTTCTTATAGTTTGGCACCTTAATTAAGACCCCCTTTTCCCTCCACAAGGCTCAAGGCCATTCCTGGACATTTTTAGAGGATGCATGAGATAGAACACTGGCTTATCATAGAATGAAGGAATGAAAAGCATTTATCAAGGGCTCACTCTGGAGCTCTGTCCTGTGCTAAGTGTTCTGGGGACGAGGGAAGAGCACCCACCCCTCCTCTCAGGGAGCTCTCAATCTACCTGGAAAAGACAATCCATTCAGGAGAACAGATGAAGGCTGGGGTTCCAGAAGAGTGAAAGACATCTCCTGGATCATCACAGTGCAGTTTCAGCTAAATATGCAACAGCTCCATCTTATTATTCTAGTTTTTCTTTTAAGAGACAATTTTTTCAACACTGGTATATATATCTGTTTATTTGACTGTTGATTTTATTCAAACATCAAGTCAGAGACTATGTTAAAAAAAAACCCCAACTATGACCAGAGTTAAAGTTTTGGGAAAAGTTATGGGTTTAAAATATTCCCAGTTTTGATAAAAATCAATCTTTGTTTTAGGGAAGACAGGAAATTCATAAGCCAAGAGCATTAAAGTAAATAATAGTTTCGTTTAATCATTGCTAGTTATTCTTTTAAAAACAGGAAAACCTAGCAAACTCATGACAAATACACACAACTTAGCACTATGACATTAATGCTAGTATCAAAAAGAGTATATATCAAACCTTGTCATTTTCTCTTTTTTTGGACAGTCGACTATATCTATTAATTGCAGCATCATGATCTGGAAAACAAAAATATTTTGTGTAATGGTATTACCTTGAAAAGACTTGAGTACTTGAAATGTTCTGAGAAAGTCAATTTTTTTCCTCAAATGAGAAAAAGTCAACATGATTTCTCTCTTACCCCAACAAAAACTTCTGTCACTATGATATAAATTACATTTTTGCCATTAACCATGGCCAGTGATGGGTTTAAAAAAATGAAGTAAAATTCCTGTCTCCTATTTACTAAAGCAATCAAGTTTTGATACTAGTAAGGTCCACTTTACTGGTTATCTTCCCTGTAGTACTTTAAAAAAATTTCAATTTAAGTAACAGAATTAGCTTTAATTTAAAAAAAAAATGATCATTTTTTTTCTCCCAGTACTTTCCACTATAATACTAGAAAGCATGGGGCTTAAAGACTTTCTGATATTATACATTTATACTTTTGCTAGAGATAAAAGATTAAAGCATGTAGGGCTTACCGTTGCTGGCAATTTGAAATACTTCCTTTAATGTTAATATCTCTGAGGAGAAAAAAATATAGATTTGAGAATTACTCCAGCTTAATACACAAATAGACATTCACATACCTTTTTAGGTTTTTGCAAGGCAGTGGGGCTAAGTGTCTTGCCCAAGGCCACACAGGTAGGTAATTATTAAGTGTCTGAGACCAGATCTGAACTCAGGTACTTCTGACTCCAGGGCTAGTGCTCTATCCACTATGCCACCTAGCCACCCCAACATTCAGATTTTAAAATATTTTCTAACATGCTATAAGCCATTCCTTATTTTATAACTAAAATTCAAAATGATCTTTCTGTGGACTAATAAAATTACAAATCAATAGTTTTGCATCCAGAAAACTGTTTTTTATCAGATTAGCCATGAAATTCAAAAGCACATTTAGCTAAACAACACTTTGGGGTGGGGGCTATGAGTCTTAGAGTGCTAATATAAATAAACACATTTACTAACAAACATTTCTTAATATAGTATGGTATCATCTTCATTCACCTTTTAAAAAAATTACATTTGTTAAAAATCGCTGCTTTCTAAGCCAGTTAGGGAAGAACTGACACTGAATTTTCCTTTATATCTATCATAATGGAATATTCTGGTCCTAAGATGCATTTTTTTTATCTAGAAATGATTTATGCACTTTTCTGTCAATTTTAGCACTGATTCATTCTGCTATTTGCAGAATGCAGTTTGTCTGCCTAAGATCATAAAGTATTAGAGTAGATTCAGCAATTAGAAATTTTACTAACACAACAGGTAAAAGCCTAATTAAAGACACTTGTATGTACCCACTGAAAATAAAAATAAAAGCAAACCGGCAGACAAACTGACAATACATTTGAGTAAATGATAAAATTCATAGATAGGGATGGACAGTGACAAATTTTGCAAACTGTAGAACCATTATTACTAGACCTAAGAATTTTAAAGTTAATTTAGGTTTCATACCTTTTAGATCCCTTTCTTTAAACTGAGAAATAGGAAACATCATAGCATCAGCAAGCTGAGTAGAAAGTACTGCATGACAGGAACTTAGCTGGCAAGAAGGTTAAAAAAAACCAGGTCATATAAAATTGAAAATTTCAAATCCTCACATTTAACTTGTTTTGTTAAAATTATTTACCTCATCAATCACTTTTGAAAACTGCTGCAAAGTAGAGCTCATTACTTCATCATCACCTCCTAGGGGGAAACGCTGTGAAGTTTAAAAATATACCAGCTCATAAATCCTTATTTCTCATGGAACATGCAACTAAAAATTCTTAATAACGTTTTAAAAATGATGCTGCTTTGTACTACCAATATATTATATTTTGTTTTATACTAATAATTTTAGACAGGTTCAAGAGAGATCAAGTCTAGTATCTTGTCCCACACCATGGGGGTGACCCTGTACTCTCAAGGGCGCTGCCAGAAGAGGGCACACTTTGGTTTATGCCCTCCTGGAAAGGCTTCAAGTATGGGTTTTGCGATGGACTGTGACTGAAGTGTTGAAATCTGGCCAATGCATGATGAATTTTTAAAAATCATTAATATGGCAAGCCTCTGATCTTGGTTAATGAAGGGAGCTCTCACACCAATAAAATCACATCTCTCGAAGTATCAAAGCCAAAAAGACTTAAAATAAGAATAAATCTTTAAAAAAATTTTACTTTTTAAACTGTTATAATTTATGTATCACTAAAAAAAAAAAAACAAAAACCCATGTCATAAAAGCAGTCACTTGGTTTCTCTGGTCCTCAACTTTCTATACTCTAGGATGAAAAAAAAAACAGTCTCTTCAGGTTCTACCATTCTTGGACTGAGAGGCAATAGAGGATAAAGGAAAGGTGCTAAACTTGGTGCTGGAAACACCTGGTTTCAAATCTAGCTTGGTCCTTACTATCTGTATTACAGTGGCTAAGTTCTGTCTTCTCTCTCTAACCCTGGACTTTCTTATCTGTTGGATACAGTCAAGAATACCCAGGATAACAATTATCTAAAAGGGTGACTGAGAACATAAAAAGAGAAACATGTAAATAGATACTTTGTAAATCTTGAAATCATAAATGTCAGTTATTTTCATTCTAAGACCATCCCTAAATATGATATTTTACTTAACATTTTATATATTATCTCCATGGAACTCCCTCTGATTTGGGAAATAAAAAAGATCCCAGGTGACTGGTATATACTGTACCTGTTTCTCATATTCTTTTAGAAGTTTTGATGTCAGGTGTGTTGCTGCACTTAATTCATTCTATGGAAAAGAGAATGGTATTGATATTTTCAAATAAACCTAATGGTAACAATTAAAAGAAAAAAAACCACAAAAATGCAAATGTTAAAGGGGAAGATTCAGCGTGGTATATTAGAAAGAGCATAAGATTTGGAATCAAAGGAATTTTGCTTCTTCTACTTAATCTCTGTTGTAAATCACTTAACTTTTCTAAGATTCAGGTTTTCTAAATCTTCCAGTAACTCTAGAAGAAGCCCTAATTTGTATTATACTTTCTGAAAATTAGGCTTATATCCATTAATACATATGTAATAGAAATTCTGATAGTATTTCTGGAATTAAGAAATCAAGGGGAAACTATAAGAAGAAAAAATAAAAAAAACCACAATAATAATCTTTAAAAAGCAATAAATGATGAAAAAAATAAATCCAAAGATAAAGGGGTGGGGAGAGAAGTATTTCAGTTTCTATTAATTCCAAAGAAACTGGATCAGAGAATTAAGGTTGATTTACAATCTAATAATGAACACATTACATGAATATTGTCACCTGAAACTTCTTTTCATTAGCTAATAACAATAATCTAAATTCACAGTCACTCTCAACCAACTTTCTCTCTGAACACAAAATCTCATGTTTCATTGTACCCTTTCACTGAAATGGAATAAAGTAACCTTCAAATCCTCTTCTCTCCCCACTCCCAGTTACCAGTTTTACAAACATACAATATATGTATTGTACTAATTTTCTTTACATTTTATTAGCTCTCTGCTAATATTTAATGGTCACTCCAAATGTAAAAGAGATTGTTATAAAGGCATCATCAATGTTGATAATTAATATTACAGTTGTTGTCAAATGGTCCTTTCAATTCTATTCTTAATAAATCACTTAAAAATCTCCCATCCAAAAGTCTGTGCTACTCTAACTCCTTCCAGTATTTTTCCAAGACCAGCCCAAACTAGCATCAAATTTAATTTTTTGTCCTTCACTACAGAATTACTAAATATTCCAGAGGATAGTCTAGGAAGCCCTATTCACAAAGGAGAGGCATTAATTGCCTCCATCTAGTTGCTTCTGGGATAAAAAAAGAAAAAAACCAAGCACAACTTTTTTAAGTTTGAAAGTCAGTATAATAGTTGTCCATCTTCCAGGTCGAATTCATAACTTCTGCAGTTAAGAGCTGGAACTTTTCCATTTCCTTGTTCCTAAGGAAGTGATAATTTTTTACAAAGAAACCATGTTTTCTTGGTAGAGATGCTGAAGAAGTTATCATTTCCCTCTTTAGCTCATTTTTCAGATGAGGAAATTGATACTCACGGTCATATAGCTTTAAGTGTCTGGGACTAGATTTGAACTCAAGTCCTCTTGATTCCAGACTTGGCACTCTAACCACTGTGCCACCTAGCGGCCCACTTCTTCCTTTTTCAGATTTACTTCCTCTCTCTGCCCTTCCAGCTGATGCTAACTGGTATCTTGTTCTCTCTACTTTCATCCTATGCTCCATTATCCAGATGAAGTTCATATTCTTTTCCATTGGCTACATACCAGATGCAAAGTTTCTGTGAGGTACCATATACTCTTTATCCCTTACTGTGGGCTAAAAACCAATTTTATGCTTTTATAGTTCAAATTTCTTTCATTTACAACATTGTTACTATGGAATATTATGTAATGAACTACTTACTTTCACTTAGGCTTGTTTTTGTGGATACTCCTTGACTTCAGAAAAGAAAAAGAAAAGTACTACATAATGCAATATATGTGAGGTGAGAATATGGACTCTGTAGTTTAAAATACTTGTAATATAACTGCACCAATATTCACATTTAAGACTAATTCATTCTTTACCTGTGCATCATAAATTCGGCGCATGGCTTGATATAACTGATTCATATAATTGGAAATAGCTGCGGCATCTTCTTCAAAAACACCCAGCAGGGATCGTGTCTGTATGAAATAAAGATAAATGGTTTTTACATTTATTAAGAGATAGAAAGAAGTCATTTTAATTTCAAATCGGGGTATAAAACTCAAGAGTTCTAAATATAGAAACCTCAGTAATTCTGAAATCACATTCACATTCTAGATGTGGGTTCTGTGGTTAAAAAGTTAGCATTGCTTTGGTTCTCAACTTCACTTTTTGAAAGAATAAGTATTTTCTAATTATGTCACAAAATTAGGCTGAGATAAGAAAATTGAGTTGCTTTTTAAAAATAATTATGTTTAGAGGACAAGTCAAGTTAAAATAGTTTATCATTTTACAAGTATCACTTATGGAAAGAACAGGATGCGATAGCTCTTTTGCCCAAGTTTCATCAAGGCAGCCCTAAGGTCTCAGAGGCTCTACCAACTGAATATATATACACACTCTAATAGGTTCTGGCACATGGGAAAGGTTGTGAGTAGGGGCTTGGCAATTAACTGCTTTTAGTTTATAAACTGAGCTTCCCTAAGTATGGAAAAACTCAGTACAAGTAGGTTGGTCAAAAGGAAATTGCTTTACCCACAACCACTCATTTAGAGCTGTAAGAGCGGTTACAAAATGCACTGATGGGAGGTGGGGGTGTGGAAATAGCATCTACATAGACTGTATCATAGATCTTTCAAACTCTAGTAATTATTCTACAATTATTTTGAGTTATTACTGAATCGCTGAGCCTCCATATCCATGGACCAGATATATTAACAATTAACAACTTTACTTCCAAAGGAATTACCAAAGCTCCCCTGAACATGTCTTGATCTTTGCTGGCTGGTTTAGCATTGCTTTGGCCTTTTCCATTAGAAAGATTAAAAACTTGAGCTGGATCTATGATGTCATCCAAAAAATAATTACAGATATGAACACTTAGATGACCTATCTGTGAAATGTTCCTTTTTTTTAAAATGAAAAATCTAATCATTTTTGTTTGAAATTATAAATCACTTTAAAATTTCACTTCTCAGTGAATTACATTCTATTTTATAAATGCTGGGAAAAGTCTAAATGTGACTCAATTTTATTATGTTTTGTAACAGTAAGTTGATTTCTGGCAACTTATGCCACCAGTAAAATACTTTTATCAGGTTAAGCTATAGTCACACAATGTAACAGGTTGCAGGTCTGTTTAATATTATGAGCTTGGTTTGTAATAACAACAAACAAAAAAAAAAACCCAAAACCCCGAACACTTCCTCAAATCTTGAGCTTTCACAAGAGTTTGTGAAAAGGTTTTTAGAGTGTAAAAAAAAAATGAGACCTTGTAAAACATCAGGTCCTTTTATTAGTAACTAATGAAAACATAACCATAAAACAGCTAAGAACATTCAAATTATGTGCAATTCTAAAGGGTTATTAAAATTTCAGCAGAAACTTACTGAAAGCATTCAAACATCCATCAATCACACTTATTACTTGTATGTAAATTAATTTTACAAATGTTAGACAGTGGAAACATGAAAGAACTGTGAACCTATAATTAACTTGTCTGTGTGATTAAGGAGTGGTATGTTCTTGTTAATCAAATATTAAGTTGATATTAATATTAATTTTTTGAAAGTCACAGACTGCAGTAAAATATCCACCCCAAAGTTTATAGGTCAATAAAGCTATAATTCTTAAAGCATGACCTGGTGATGTAGTGAGTTAAAGGTTAATAGTCACACAGCAAGAAACGGTCAGAGGCTGGGCCTGAACCCAGGCCTTCCTGACTTGAGTGTCTCCTTGAATTATAATAACTATAATTAAAACATTCTTTTGATGAGTCAGGTGCCCCTTTAGGACTTCACCTAAGTCATCATGTAAATGGAGGCAAATATTGGATTAAACAGATTTTTGGTCAATACAATGTTTTATAAATAAAAATCTTTAAAGTTCAAGTATTTGTTGACTCAATAGCAAAAACAGAGTTTAGGCCTCATCTGCACCAGTATTAAACTCTTCCTAATAATTAAACCATTCCCTAGAGGAGGGAGTCATTGGAGAAGATTCATCACTATGGGCTTTTTAGTTATTACATTTACTAAGGAATACAATTAATAATTTATTTGGAGAAATAGCATTTATATTTTTGAGGGCTTAAGGAACAGCCATTGTTCTGATCACAAATGTTAAAAGTGTCTATTATTTTAAAAAAACAATCAATGATAAAGTTTAGGTAAAAGAAACTGTTTACAAAGTATCCCAAATTTAAGGGTAAGAAAGCATCTACACCAATATGTTCCAAAGGCTAGATAAATGCCCTCCAGTTGCTTGAAAAGGGTCAAATGTTGATTATTGCAGAGATATTGAGAAAGTAACACCAAAAAGATAATAATAATTGATCCTTACACAATGTGGCCAGATATGAATCAGGACTACTAGAGATGGTCCTGGATGTGAGGTTAAAATGATAATAAGTGTCAAGTATCTGAGGCCACATTTGAACTCAAACTGCTTTATAATCGTAATTCCTCCCTCAACAATGTAGATTTGATTAGTAAGATCTAGTTCTCTTATTTTACAGAGGAAATTCTCTCTCATATACATCAAATTTAACATTTGCCTAAGGTCATAAAACAACTTAGTGGTGTATAATTAGAATTCAAGATCTCTTGGTATTACTCCCTCCTGAGCATAAAAAGGCTGGGTTTTACAGACTCTGAGGGCAAATTGGGATTTTTTTTTGGGGGGGGCAATTAAATCTTAAATCTGATATAGTAGAGCCCTATCTAATGTTAAAAAAAAACATTGAATTAAATGAGTGTTTCCTTTATGAAAACTGAAACTGAGTATGTTGTGTTACCTGGAAGAAAAATCAATCTACAATCTACTTATTATGTGATTTCCTTGTTCTATTATGATTATTATCTACGTCTATTCTTTTCCAAATTATAAAAACTTCATTTTAAAAGTTTGTTTTCAAAAAGGGAACGTTTCTAAAATAATCTTAAGATTCTTCATTTCAGCTTAGCTCTGATTAGATAGTTTATGGATAAAAGCTCAGATTTGTTTAAATTTTTAGACAGTGAAATATCCAAGTTATGAGTGTATTCTTTTCTTTTCTCATTTTTATAGTTCCATAGGGGTTCTTTGTGTTATAGGATGTTTGTCCTTTGATCTCAAAGATGATGACATCCCGGGGGTGACTCCATGACAAGTGAGTAAAATGGAGCTGTAGTAAGTCACCTGCCTCACTTTCTCCTCCAGAGCCATCTGGATCCAGTGGCCAGATATGGATCAGGACTACAAGAGATGGTCCTGGATATGAGGTTAAGTGATAACAAGTGTCAAGTATCTGAGGCCACGTTTGAACTCAGGCCCTCTTGACTCCAGGGCTAGTGATTTGTCCACTATACCACCTGTCCTTTATTATCCAACTTCTTCCAAACAGGAATTTCTAGAGTTTTCTGACTGGTGCCATATCACTAATTAAAATAACTAATGGACATGCTATGTATCAGTCACAAAACTGACTCCAAGTAGAAATGTTATCATCTTCCCTCTTCTCCTATTCTCCAAACTCAGACAGAGTAATATTCCCAAAGTATTATTTAACTTATAAGAGCTGGTATGTTGGGGTTTTGAAAATAAAAACAAAAAGAACTGCTGTATTCTAAGTACTTTAAAATCGCTAAAAATAAAGATAAAGAAAACTAATATTCCAAGGTGTAAACTAACTTTAGAGTTCAGGACATAAGCTTAAAACCTTTTTTTCCCCCTTCATCTCAGTCTGAATATCTTGCTACAGAAATTGTATAATAAAATCGGAGCTCTCAATTTTCATGAGTCTTGTACCATGGGTGAAGTCTGATTAAAAGGTAAAAATGTTTACGTTAGGAGATGAAAGAGTAAAATGATGAAGCCCTACAAGGTCAACATCACAGAAGGCATTTAACTACCCTTTTGCACCTGCAGGAAGGTCTTCCATGACAAATTCCCTAGCTCACTGCCTAGAGAAGTTACTCTGAACCTTCTCTTTCCTCCTTAAGCCTTCATTCCCAATTCACTCTACCTGTTCTCCAGGAACTAGTCTCCTACTTTACGGAGGAAACTGATGCATCAGCTCCTCCCATTTTCATCTCAAAACAGCTCATTCCCCAGTCTCTGACAATGATGTGCTAAGACCCCACCATATTAGTTATGTAATTGAACCTCTTCTCTGCCAGATAGAAACCCCAATCCTCCCCTCCCTTTCCTCTACTTCCCCTCTTTAGCCTCTGTACCTCAAATATCCTTCTCAAAAGACTTTCACTGATCTGCCCCATCCCCTCAAGCTACCAAACTGTCCCCCTCCTCCTTTTCTGTCTTTCTGCCGCCCACCCTTGTATGCCTTTTTCTGTTCAGCCCTCTGCACTCTGGCTTCTGTCCTCATCACTTACTTAGCTGCTCTCTAGAGTCACCAACAATCCCTCAAGTGCCAAACTGGAAGGTCTTTTCTCAGTTTTTATCCTTCTCTACTGCATTTGACACTGAGCATCTTTTCCTCCATTTTCTTTGCTGACTCACCGTCCACACAGCACATTGGCTACCTGTGGGTCTCCAAACTTTCTTCCCAGACTCTCCTCTCAACTCCTCCCATAGCTTTGCTCAGTTCTCAACCATGAATTGCCTAGTGCACATTTCATGTGGGATGTCCCAGTGGCATCTCCAATGGACCCCAAACTGAACCCACTATCTCCTCCCACTCCCCATTCTTTTAGCTCTAGGTTCACACTGGCATTATCTATATTGCTCACTCACCCTCAGTCCACATAGCCAGTCAGTCAATGGGCAAATCTTGCTGTTTCTATCTCCAGAACATCTCTTGAGACCCTTTCTCTTTACTCACACCTTAGTAGGAACGGGGGTGGGGATGGAGGAGTGGATAGAGGGCCTGTGCTTGAAATCTGGAGCATGGGAGTCCAAATCTAGCTAATCTGTACCTGAATGGCTATGGGCAGGTCACTTCATCTGCCTCAGTTTGTAAACTAAGGATAACAGCACCGACCTCTCAGGTTGTGAAGATCCAGTGAGATAATATTTGCAAACCATGTCGCTACTGTTCCTATCAGTTCACGTTGGGCTTAGCCTTACCGCCCTCGGTCTCCTTCTCTCCACTCTTGTCCTCCCTACTCCTTGTCGCCAGTGATCTTCCACAGGCCAGGCAAGCTCCTGCTCGTCAGCCGGCCCCCCCACACCAGCAAGGCTTCCTTCCCTTGGCCTGCCCGGACCCCCTTCCTTGGGGGCCACACCGGGCTGCGGCTCCGCTTGCCGGGAAACGTTCCCTGCCGCGTCCCCCAAGCCGCCGGGCCTTCGGCTTCTCCTGCTTCTCGGGTGCACACTGGCATTTGCACTTTTCAGACTTTGACCCTGCACCCCCGGGGGGGCACCTTTAGGGAGGTTCCACCCAGATCGGTGGATTAGTCAGGAGGGGCAGAGGCTACATCTGCTACAGACTTTGGGAAGCCCCTCCTCGGCCAGGGTGCCTGGCCCACTCACCGGGCAGGGGGTGCTGGGGGGCGCTGGCATCCAGGGCCGCCGCCGGGCCCCGGGTGGCACAAGCTGGCATGGGCGCCATGCCAGGCCGGCGTCCGAACCCCAAAGCAGCAGCTGCTTCACCGGCCCCCGGGCTCCCGCCTCCCCCCGGAACGCCCCGGCCCCGGCCCCCCCCCCGGGCGCCCCCTTCTCCGCCGCACCCCCGGCCCGAACCAGGCCCAGAGGCCCGAGGCACCCGCGTCCCGGGGCCGGGCCGAGGCGGCGGCGCGGGGCTCCGGGGCGCGGGGAGGCCGCGCGGGGCTCCGGGGCGCGGGGAGGCCGCGCGGGGCTCCGGGGCGCGGGGAGGCCGCGCGGGGCCTGCGGGCGCCGCCGCCTCACCTGCGGGCTGTCCTCCAGCGTCTCCTCGATGGGCAGCTTGTCGATGCCCGGCATGGCGGCGGGGGCAGGGCGGGCCCGGCCCGCGCGGAGGACGAGGCGGCGCGGGGCCGCGACGGGAGGCCGCCGCCCTGGCAGGCGCGCCACCGACCGAAGGGGCCCGGCCCGCCGCTGCGCCCGTCTGCCCGCCCGTGCCCGCCCGTGCCCGCCCGCGCCCGCCGCCCCGCCGCCTCCTCAGCGGACGCCCCGCGCCGCCGCTCCGATCCGGGCACGGCCGCGGGGGAAATCCCGCCCCGCGCCCCCTCATTGGCCGGGCCTGCCCACGGGCGCCGGCCATTGGCTGGCGGCCGCGCCGCTCTGCTCCGCGAGGGGGCGGGGCGCCCGGCTGTCTCCGGCCTGGGGTCTGGCTGAGGGGGGGCGCCCCCAAACCTTGGGGGACCCCCGGCGCGGGCGGGGGGGACCCCGCGTTCTCTCGGGGGGCTCGGACCGGGCGCGCGGCTGAGCCTGGGCAGCAGCACGGCCCCCCACCCCCGGGGGGCCCGAGGAGCCCCCGTGAGCTTCCAGTGTGGGGCGGGGGGCAAGGCCGGCTTGGCGGGGGCACTGCCACAGCTGCCCTCGCCCCGGCGCTGCCAAGTGCAGATGGGCGCAAGGCCCTGCGGAGAGAAGAGGGCGCGGGGCAAGGGCGCCGCCCTGCCCCCCTCACTGGCACCCCCCGGCTCTCCGGGTGCCCCGCTGCTCACACAGACCACAGCCCGTCTTCCCTGCCCCACTGAGCCCACCCAGGGGCAGGACCCCTTTTGGCTCTTTGACAAGTACCTTCGGCCCCTAATAAACAGGGAGATAACCGCCTCCTGGTAAGTGAAGGCCTCCCCAGGACAGGATTAGCTTTGCCCTGCTTTTCTTTGTTTAGGTTTTTGCAAGGCAGACAAGGTTAAGTGACTTGCCCAAGGCCACACGGCTAGGTCATTATTAAGTGTCCGAGGGTGCCAGTGCTCTCTCCACCGTGCCACCCCATCCTTCACTCTCAAAGAGGACCATGACATTAAGAAGCAGCTGGCATGACTTACAAACCTATTACAGTTAAGTGAGAGGGGCCTGGCCTCACTTTCTCCTCTGGAGCCATCTGGGTCTAGTGGGCAGATGTGAATCAGGACAACCGGACTGCAGAGGGTCCTGGACAAGAGGCCCTTAATTGACTCACCCAGGATCACACCGCTAATAAATGTCTGAGGTCACATTTGAACTCCCGTCCTCCTGACTATCCACTTAGGCAGATGAGGTGGTTCGGTGGAGGTAATTGGATGAAGGCCCATCTAATGACCAAGTTCTCTTTTGCATTCAAGTTTAAGATATTGATAACCTAAAGGAAGCCTTTTCAGTTCTTCAGTAGTCAAGGAAGTAATGAGTGGTTGTCCTTTGTTGTTGAAGAGGGCTATGCCATCAGGGAGGTGATGCCATGACCAGCCAGGGAACTGAATTTAAGCAAGGGGGTGCTGTGCAAAGTCCCCAGGCTCACTTTGTCCCCCAGAGCCAGCTGGATCCAGTGGCCAGATACGGATCAGGACTACAGGAGATGGCCCTGGATGAGTAATGATGATATTAATATGGAATGTTAACCCCAACCGTTTTATCATATTAAGCTCTTATTTTTTTCTTCATGGTTCCTGTAAATATTGCCTGGACTAGAGGGCTGCTTGGAGGCCTGAGCAGGGAGCAGAGTCCCTCAAATAGCCCACATTAATATATCGTCTGTTGTTGTTCCTCCTTCATTTTCAGAGAGGACCACTCTCCTATTTTGTTTTCCTGAGTCATGAAAGTCCAATAAGACAAAAGTCAAGAAGACTAGGAATGGCCCAGAAGCAGCGGATGACCAGGGCATCTTGATGTCTGACCAGGCTCAAACAGATCTATAGCACCTGCTTCCTAGCCCTTGGAGCAAATTGTTCCCATCTGCCCATTCCTTCATATACTTGGGGTAGTTATTTCTCCTAACTCAGCATGAGTTTGTGGCCCATTGAATATCCTCCACCTGGTTTAGCCCATCTGTTGAGAGTTCTACTGGGGTGTGTGGCACATGCTTCAGGTTGTTGGAGTCACAAGTGAGACAATCTAGGAAGAAGATTCCAGTATTATCCCTATTTTTACAGATGAGGAAACTGAGGCAAACAGGTTTAATGACTTACCCAGGGCTACCCAAGTATGGGAGTGGGGTGGATTTGAACTTAGGTCTTCCTGACTCCAGGCCTAGACTCTGGAAATTTTTCTCTCTCTAGGTTAGAAAAGCTCAAATGAGCATGCTGTTAATATTTTTTTTAAATATCATCACAATCTTATGATTGGGCATTTGGTGACCTCAGTGTCAACGATTAGATAGTTGAATGACTAATTATGTGGAAGACAGGAAGAAGCAGCAGGAACTGTAGGAGGAGAAGCAATCAGTCCAGTCAGAAAAGAGCTGTCTTTGTTATGAAGGCCCTTGGGCAGTATGGGGAGTTTCAGTCCAACTTCAAAAGTTGCTTTCTCTTGTCTCCAGAGGCTGAAGGGCACCTGCTACATTTGGTAACAAGGGCCTAGGTTCAGATTTTGGAGCAGGTGTCTTTACCATTCCTGGCCTCGATTTCTTTATCTAAAATAATGGGCTTGGAAGGGGTGACTTCCTGAGGTTCCACTAGCTCTCACTCTGTAATAGGATTTTACAGAGTCTATGTGAGGGGGGGTGGGGCATGTGGGGGGGAGGGCAGGGGGAGAGAAAGAGTCAAGGAGCAGAAGAGGGTCAAGACCAGCCAGGTTGGCAGAAATCAAAGACTTAGGAGTAGTACCAGGCTCCTAATGCCCTAGACTTCCAGCAGTGCCAGTGGGACAAGAGCCTTCAAGAAGAGTCCTTAGGAAGTTGGAGAATGGCTCATTGGCATCTGGGATGGTGGGACAGGGGCCCCAGTTCAATTGTAGAGGACACAGTTCAATTAGGAATAGAGAAACAAGCTCAGGATTATTGAAGAGGCAGGTTTGTCTATTGGGGACATTCTAGGGAATGTTTTCTGGGCCAGAGGCCTAAAGCAGGTCTCCAGGGCTAAGCCCTAACAAAATTCAGAACTGTGGGTATTTGCATAATTATACTTTAGTTGTAAGATAGATCCCTTTTGGACTGGTCCAGGGTGAGTTTTCACTACTATTGGGATGTGCTTTCCCTGAATCCCATTGACTGGGACTAAGCTCTCACCTCTCCCTGACCTCCACCTTGAATAACTCTAGCCACAGGAGCCAAGCAGCCTGTTCCTTGTAGGAGGACATTTCAGAGCACTGAATGGGTGCCTCTATTGAGTGTGCTGAGGTGGGTGGTAAGATGTCCCAAAAGAATTCAAAGACTCAAGTTATCTTCAAGTTCAAAGAAGGCATTTATTTTAGGGATCAACCTCACTAAGAGTGGGTTGACCTCTTGGTCTAAAGGGAGACAGCAGCTCAGCTGAGGAGAGGGTGAGCTTTAAAGGGTAGAGATAATCAGGAATAATACATAGGTGTGTGTGTGTGGGGGGGGCTCAGAGCAAAGATAAGGTAACTGATGATGAAGGGTGTCCTTAGTCTTTGAAGAAGACCATGACATCAGGGAGGTGAGGGGGTATTGTGTTAAATCACCAGCCTCACTTTCCCCTCTAGAGCCATCTGGATCCAGGGCTCAGATATGAAATCAGGACTGGAGATGGCCCTGGAAATGAGGTGGTCAAGGTTAAGTGACTTGCCCAATGTCTTGAGGTCATATTTGAACTCGGGAACTCCAGAGCTAGTACTTTCATCACCTAGTTGCCCTTGGGACATGTAGAGGAAGGGTGGTAGCTCCAAGATGTAATCCTTTCAGGCTAGGGCAGGATTTATTGTCTTGAAGATAGGGGTTCCTTTTGTGCCTGAGGGCAGAGATGTACCAAGTCCTTGCCAGGGGGTAAGATACTTCAATGAGGTTCAGTGACCTCATCCACTTACATTACAGTAAATGGGTTACAACCAAAGTGGAGAGCTTCTAAAAATAAGACTTTCATTTTTAATTATCAGTATTTATTTTTCCTACCTTCCACCTCTCCCTGAAGGCAGTGTGCTTTGATGAATAGAGTGCTAGTCCTGGAGTCAGGGAGACTTGAATTCAAATTTGGCCTCACTTTCTTGTTAGCTGTACGAGACCCTGTACAAATCACTTAACCTTTTTTAAGTGGAAAAGGAAATGGTAAACCACTCCACTACCTTTTTCTTTTATTTTTAAATTTTTTATTTAAGGCAATGGGGTTAAGAGTGACTTGCTTAGGGTTGGCTAGGTGGTGCAGCAGATAAAGCACCAGCCCTGGAGTCAGGAGACTGGAGTACCTGGGTTCAAATCTGGCCTCAGACACTTAATAATTACCTAGCTGCGTGACCTTGGGGCAAACCACTTAATCCCATTGCGTAACAAAAACCTTTTAAAAAAAAAAGATGAGTGAAAGAATAAGTCTTTAGTGGGGGAATATTGTGACCACAATCAGGAGGGAAGGACAGAGATAGGTGAAGCAATGGATAAGACCATTAGGCTTCACATTAAGGAAGATCTGACCCCAGATACTTGCAAGTTCTTTGATCTTGGACAATTCACTTAACCTTTATTTGCCTCAGTTTTTCTTGTCTATAAAAATGAGGATAATATTGGCTCCTTCCTCCCAAGATTGTAGTGAGACTCAAATGATATAAAATTGTAAAAGGCTTAACTTGTGTCTAGTACATGGTAAACTCTATAGAAATGTTAACTCTTTGTTAACTCTTCTTAGTAACACAGCAACTTTGAGAGTTTACCTGGGGCTTACTGAGAGGTTCACTGACTGAGCAAGTGTCTTCCTGGCTCCAAAGCCGCTTACTAACCTTTCCTCCCATCTTGCTTAAAGCAACTAATTAGCAGGCCTTGGACAGTGACCTGAATTAGTCTCTTACATGTAGATAGAATCTCTGTCCCCCTTGGGTCAAGTACTGTTTGGGGCCAAATCCAGGTTTCCAAATTGTAATTTAAATTTTAATGTGCTTTTTTAAATAGTAGTTCCATCATTCTCAAGGTTGAGAAAGATTCCTGAGTCATCACTAGAAAGAAGAATAAACATCCCAGACTCTGAAAATAAGAACACTGGTCAGGAAGGAAGCATGGACTCCAGTGGGAATCTGGGGCTACAGGGGAGCAGGTGTGCCTTCCTGGGAAGTCTATTTGATAGGCTAGATTTTCAAGATCCTCCCAAAGGAGGTAGGAAGACTTGACAAGTTTCTTCTCTCCCCAGAGAGAACTTGCCTCAACTCCTAGAAGAGAGTACATGGAGGAGAAGAAAAGGGTCTAGAAAACCCCAAAGAAATCAGAGAAGGCTCTGAAAGAGAAGGTAGAGAGCAAGCCAGTGAGTGGGTGAGTGTCACTGCATTCCAATAATTGACATTTCCATTGTTAATTATCTTTATATTCATGATCTCCTTTGAGAGAAATAGCAGTCATCTGAGGTTGTCAGTGTAGGTATTTTTACTCCCATTTTACACAAAAGACTCAGTGCTAACCCATGCAGCACCAGAGGCAGAATTTGAATCCAGGTCTTCTTGACTCAGTGCCCAGTGCCCTAGCCACTATAACATGATTCTTTGAATAAAGCACTGTAATGTTCAAGAAGTTTGGCATAATTTATGGGTGATTAGTCATTTTATTAATAATGAATGCCAAGGACCCTCATGGCTGTGAGCTCAAGGCTTATTTTGACCTTGAAAAAGTGAGCATTCCAGAGAACGGCAATCACCTCTGATTGGCTAGCAAGCTGTTGTTTGCCCCTTGTTCTCAAAGAAGACCATGACACCAAGAAAGTGATGCCATGACATGCAAGTGAATTGAATTTGAGTGAGGGGGGTGTGCTGTGCTAAGTCACCAGCCTCACTTTCTCTTCCAAGAGAAAGTGTCCAGTGGCCAGAGATGGATCAGGACCATTGCAGATGGCCCCAGGGCTCAGTTTGTCTGAAAAAAAAAAGACAAGACTGACAATCTCCACCTTTTATAAATGGGGTCTGTCCCTTTCACCAATCTTAAAATTTTGTGTGCTAGGAGCATCAACAGCCACCACTGTCACTTTGCCAGTAGCTCCAACCAAAATTGGGAAAAGGGCCTGTCTGTCTTATTTCTCAAACTTACACCTGGGGTGGGGGGTGGGGGGAGAGGTCTAGACTGTCCATTCACTTTAAATAAAGGCAAAATAATTACATGGCAATATTAGAATTGGAATCTGAAAACCCAGGGGGCAGATTCAGGCTCCCTTTTGGGTCTGCTTTTCCATCTATAAAATGAAAGGGCTAAAGGATGTCATGCCTTTCAACTCATTAAGTCTATGATTACTGAGATAAAATTTGTTATAGCAGTTTGGTGGAGTTCATAGGTCCTAAAAATGACTAGAACAGCTGTCAACTTGTATAATCTGGAATGAGCTCTCACATAAAATTTGTCTCAGAAGAAAAGTGCTATTAATTCGGACTTTTATCACTTGAAATTGAGCTAACCTGCAGATATCAAATGATATATTAAAAGAGCAATGTATTTGGGACATGGGGGAGGGGTGGGGCACTGTGCTTCCAGCCCAGCCTATAATAGTCAATAATAGGCCCCAAAATGGGCCATCAATCAAGCTCTGATTCCACCTGTCTGGGCTCAAAGCTTCAGGGCCTGGATCCTTATGTTTCCTCCCCCACATCTCCCTGGCTTTCTGAGAACTACTTTCCCTGGTGGGTGGGTAGCTCAGTCTTGTTGGTTGGGAGTTAAGTAACCTCTTCCACAAGTAGGAAACCTCCTCTCCTCTTCTGTTACTATCTAGTATAGCTATTAATGGATAATAGTAATTCACTAAATATTTGCTGTGGATTAGGCTCTTTGCTACCCATCAGGGAAGTCAAAAATACAAATAAGCAAGGTAGGCCCTGCTCTCAAGGAACTTAACATTCTAATGGGGGAAGTCAACACATAAAGGGGAAGTAGAAAAAGTGGGCAGCCCTGGTTCCCTACAAGATAAGATTAAATGGATCTCACTAATCATATCCTTGCTTTCTAGCAGGAGAGACTGAGGTTCTGGGGGGAAGGGTGATAGGGATGATGGTGGCATTTTGTATAAAATTTTAAATTGAATATGAGAGGTAGATCAGAGCAAGTAAGCCCAGACTTCCCCAGACAGGGGATCGAAACATCAAAGCTGTTAGGAACCTTAGAGACCATCTAGTCCAATTCTCTCATTTTACAAAGAGGGAAATGGAGGCTCAAGGAGTCTAAATGACTAAGGCCACAGAGTTAGTAAGGGTCTGAGGTTATCTGGTTCCATATCCAGAGCCTGGACCATCTTAGCTTCCATCTGCCTAACAGGGTTAGTCCCTTCACAGGCATAGATCGCAGCCTTTCCATGCTTGCTTCTCCCAATGCAGCTGTCCTCTCTGTCCTACTTTTAGCTAGACAGCCAGTCTGTAACTGTGCTGATAGTCTTCCTCTGCTTTTCCTGACATCACAAGGATAGCAAAGTCCTTCCTTCTTCAACCATCTCCCTGCTAACCTCTCCGATAACTTGTTTTCTCTTTCCCTGGAGGGATAAATTTCTTTCCCTGTGGGATCCCAACAAAATCTACTGTGTCCCTCTAGCCCCCTTGGGAGACAGACCTACGTACATGGAAAATCTACAAGAACTCTCACATGGACTCCTGAAATTTAAGATCTTCATATCCTAAAAAGCAGCTGCTTCTGAGATCAGCAAAACAGAACTATGGGAGGGCTTGGACAGCAGTGTGGGTTTATGTCAGCCCAGGAAGTTTGGATATATCATGGACATGGGGGTGGTAGAGGCAGAAGAACAGTAGTGTCTGCACAGCTTCCAGCAGGGCTGATCAGAGAAGTCTGTTTGGCCAAGAATCCCTGGCCAAGGGAGCTGGTGGAAGGCTCACTTATACTTTCCTTTTCCTTTGGAAAGGATGCTTAAATAAAAACTTAAATAAAAACTATCTTGTTTCCCTTTATACTGCTTTTTATGTTTTCAATAACACTTAAAAACCTATCTTTGTCTAGGTAAGAAAGAAATATCATATTAATTATTCCTTACATATGTCTTTAATTAACATTCTGAGTGTACAAATGATGAAGCCTTTGGCTATCTGGCTACACAGAATTTAATTGGCTTAAAAGTCTCCTTTGCAGCTTGGTGCTAAGTATGCCTTAGGGCATGATAAACTGTTATTTTATTTGTTAATAATTCTATAAACTTCTGTAGCCAGAACTTTAACTGCCCCTGAAGTTTCTTTTAGTCTCTATCCAGTCTATTGAATTTATTATTTAAATATGGATTTGCCTGGTCCCCAATCCTGGGAGGGGGAAAGGAGTGAGTTTGGGGATGGGAAAGAGTACAGATTTAATTGGGGAAAGGGGAGCCTCCATCCAGCCTAAGTGGAAGGAGAAAGGTGTGCCCTACTCCCTGGGGAGGGGAAGAAGTGAAGACTGATTACCAGCCAGGTAACACCTGCAAGCTCCATTTCACTACATTCAGACCAGTAAGAAATCTAAAGAGTCATGGAGCAGTTCATATAGAGGTTAGAAACCCATGGGGTTTTCTCCTGCTGCCCTCATTAGAGCCTTTGACTTTTATGAAACATTTAGTTTTTCCTTTATGGTTTTCAGTGATCACTTTAGAAAGAACTTGCCATGAGTAAGTGATGGGCCCAATAATGGAACAAATTAGGAAGAGAACCCATGATGATATAGGAGAATTTTTTTTTTAAGCAGACACAAGACGATGCCATATCATCAGCAGCATTTGTAGCATTGACTATATCCTATTAAATCACATTTGATGTCCTCTGTCCACAGAGACATCTGAAAGATTTTCATCAAAGTAGCTAAAATAAAATTTAAAAGATGCTGTTGGAAGGGATAAGATTTAATTACCTTGAAAATTAATTTGTGTTACATCTCATTCCCAGTGATGTTAGCTAAATGAGGTTTGATATGCATGTTGCAATCATAATGATCATTTTGTTTTTCTTTTGGGGTCTGGGAAAATTAAAACACAACATTGTAATTATTAGTTGCATGAAAAAGGAAGGCAATTAAAGAATGATGAAAGAGGGCCTAAAGTTGAAAAATTTAGAGAAAATGTGAGAAATCTCTTGTGGAAAGAAGCCTGGTTCTGGAGGGCACCAGAGGACCTTGATCCAAATCCCAGGTCAGATACATCCTGCTTGTATGATGCTGTGCAACTCGCCTAACTTCCAGAACCTCAGTTCTCTAATCTGTCAAGTGGTACCAGATGAACTTTGAGATGCCCCCAAGAAGGGGAAGTAGGAAAGGAGATTCAATGGTGATGGATGACAATCCATCTGGGTTTTCTGGACCTTCCCAATTGTAATTGAAAGAAGACTATTTTTGATGAGGTACTGTCCTTTGCCTTGAAGGTATTGTGACTTCTACTTAGGCATGGAAGGTGTCCAGAATGCATTGGTCATACAGCCTTGGGACACACAGCATCATTGATCCAGTCTTTGGCTTATGTTGTGAATTAGGGCTTCTAGCAGTTTGCATCATAATTCACTGCAAGAGCTTCTTAGGAACACACCCAACCCAGGGGCTGGAGAGGAAAAAGCACTCATGCAGCCAAATTCCCAGAGAGCTTTCCTGCTGAGTCACAAAGATACTGAAGCTTCTTCTTTTCTCCTCCTTTCAATATCACTGACTTTGCAACTTGAGGGCCAGTTTAGGAATTACCCCCTGGAAAGCTGAGGCTGGCTCTGCTTATCCAAGTTGGCAACAAATAGATAGTCCCTATACAAGAGAGAGTCTGGGGTCTTGAGATAGGGGTGACCCTTCCTCAATTTGCATCCTAAGTGGGGAACCAGGTAGATCCCTTAACAGTTTCTTTAGGCTTGTGTTATAGTCCAGTTTCACTGCGGAATGCCAAATTTGGTTAGAAAGGGCAGGACTTGGTGCCTACCAGATCCTGCCTTTTCTTCCTTCTGGACTGGTGCAGGGGCATGACCTTTATCCTTTTCTCCACCTCTTCTTCTTTTTTTTTTCATAGAAACCTGGAGCCTTGGCTTTCTCAGTCACCTAATTCTGGTTTTAACAAAAAACTTGTGAAGGCCCTCCAAAGCCAAGGGCAGTGGTCCTTCTCCATCTCCGTCGCTTTCTCTATTTTAGCAAGACTGATAGTTATTAATAGTTATTAATACAAAACTGTCAGCATAAGTTCATCTCTCAACAAGTCCCTAGTTAGGGAAACTCAATATTTGGCCAGAGATAGTGGTCTTTGACCCATTTAAATTCTATGGAACAGGTTAGTCACTGGCATCTCCCCATTTTTGCACTTTGAACATAATTAAGGCCAAATAGTAATCATACTAAATTTTGATTCATCTTATCTTTGTCTAGAGAAAGTTGACTTTAAAGTAGTATTTAAAGTTAGATGGCACAGTGGGTAGAATACTGGCCCTGAAAGTAGGAAGACCTGATTTCAAATCTAGCCTCAGACACTTACTAGTTGTGTGACCTTGGGAAGTCACTTCACCCTGATTGCCTCGAACCCAGGGCCATCTGCAGTCATCCTGATTCATATCTGGCCTCTGGACCCAGGTGGCTCTGGAGGAGGAAATGAGGCTGATGACTTGGCACAGTGACTCTTCGTTCAAATCCAATTCATGTACTTGTCACGGTGTCCCTCCCTGATAACATGGTCTTCTTTGAGAATGAAGGAAAAACATCAACAAAGCATATACTTATCTTTAAGAGAACAGAAAATTCAGGACTTAAATATCCATACTCTCAGATAGGAAGGTAGAAAAAAGGAGAAAAGGGCACACCATCATGTCTTCTGCCACTTGCTTGCCTGTCTGTGCATCTTTTCTTTTCCTATTCTCTTGGAGAGTAATTCAGTCTTCAACTATGTTGGATCTTTGCTTTCTAGGTCAGTCTTCAGTGGATCCTTATTCTCTCAGGGATACAAATACTAGGGTCTCTAATGGTGTTGATAAAACTATTTCTTCTACCCATATGGGAATCAGTGAATTTAATCAATGAATCAGCATTTATTAAGCTCCTACTATTTATAAGGCATTATGCTAAGTATATAAGAATATAAATACAAGGAAAAAGAAAGGATTCCTTTAGGAGCTGACATTCTAATATGGAAGGCAACACAGAAAAGGGAGCTGAAAAGAGGAAGGCAAGGGAAAAATGTTCCTAGTTGGGATCATGTTGGAGAAGTTCAGAGGGTTGAAGAGAAATGAAGATATGATGACATCATATAGGCTTCCTCCAGACTCTATGGCCTTCAAGACCTGTCAGACCAGTCTCACCACATTCAGGAGATTGGTTTCCTGTCAGACCAGCCCTTCTTTCTGGGACATCCCTTCTGTTTCTATTCCTCCTTGGAAAGTCTTCACCTTGAGCATAACATGAAGGTCACTTCTAGCCTTAGACAATATCATTTCCAGAAACCTCAGAATTAATCAGGGTTTATGCCCGATTGGTTTCTTTGGACTTTAGTGCCAAACAAATACTTCCCCAACTCGTATTCCTTTCCCCTTCCCCTCTTGAGATATACCCATTGCTGGGGATGATGATAATGATGATTGCTGGACAAGTTTATTCAGTGAAATTTATTGCTTATATTTCTGAGTCAGATGATCTTGGCCTTGGCATTGGAAAACTTGGCCATACAAAATCTGTTTTGGACATAGTGTGGGCAGTATTGGTCTCTGTTTTTGTTATTAGCTTAAAAAATTCACATAAATTATAGTCATTTAATTAATTTGTTTTTAAAAGTTTTATGGATGCCCTTTTCTTCTATCCACATGTACTACCCCATTGTCATTAGCCAGTGAGTTGAAAGAAAAATAGTTAAGCAAAATGAATTCTCCCATATAGTGACCATATCTGAAAACATATCCACTACTCCCCAACTATAGTTCCCTACCTCTTCAAGAAAAGCAGGTGATTGATTGTTGTCCTTTTCTAGTGAAAGAAGACCATAACATCAAATGAATGATGGCATGGATTGAATACTCTGTTGATTATTGTGAGGGGAATGTTGTACAAAGACATCCTTCTCACTGCCTTTTCCAGAACCATTATTACCTCATGACCTGATTTAATAGGAAATAGGACTTCTGATTATGGCCTGGATGCTGTGGCAGTCTTTGGTCTTATGGATGTGGGTCCCTCCCATATTATTGAGGCACCACAGAATTCTAACAATGTTGAGCAAAACTCCAGTATATGATTTTCTG
Organism: Macrotis lagotis; assembly: GCF_037893015.1. Lineage (NCBI taxonomy): Eukaryota > Metazoa > Chordata > Mammalia > Peramelemorphia > Peramelidae > Macrotis > Macrotis lagotis. The sequence goes on from NC_133665.1 coordinate 177,482,085, forward strand.
GTGTTAGATTGGTGACAGCATGGTATATCCAGACCTGTCTCTTGATGGTCTAATTGTCAGTACACTCCATATATGACTTTGGTTTTTTAGAAGCTGCCCAGTGGTTCATGGGAATAATGCCTCTGGATTGCTAGTTGGCATTATTTATGATCAGAACTATGAGTATCTGATCATCCTCTAACCTTTGACTTTTGTTCTCGATGATGAAGTTTGTTCTTCATTCTTGAAGAGAAGACATGTCATTCATATGAATTGGATTTAAGTGAGGGGCTGCTGTGTAATTTCTTCAACTTTTATTCTTTATTAATGGCACTCAGGACTGTCTTGTGAGAGTCCAAGAATTTCACCTCTAGTGGTACAATACGAATACCCCTGGGTATCCCTTTTAATCATGGCCCCAGTTTTGAAAATCAGCAAAACAGAACTGGGGTCTTCCCCTCTAACCTTTCCTTGCCAAGTCCTGAGGCTTCTGCTCATTCCTAAGGTCCCTTCTACCCTTCTGGCAGCTAGATAGAACAGTGGACAGAACACTGACTTTAGAGTCAGGAGGATGGGAGTTCGAATCCAGACTCAGACACTTGATACTTGCTAGCTGTGTCACTTTATCCCTGCCAGGGACATCTCTAGTCATCCTGATTCTTATCTGGCCACTGGACCTAGATGATTCTGGAGGAAAAAGTGAGACTGGGACTTAGCACAGCACCCACCCCTGCCCCCCAATCAAATTCATGAACTTGTCATGGTGATCTTCAAAAACAAAAAGAACAAACATCATCAAGGTCCCTTCTATAGTCTTCTGTAGAGTTTTACTGCTTCTCTAGTATCTTGATATGTTCTTTGGGTCCTCAATCTGACCCATTTTCCTATTTTTAAGACAGTCATTTGTGGGGACCAAGGCTGTTAGATCCCAAGGCATAGAATACAAAGCTAAGGGTTCCTTTAATTCCCCTTAAATCCTCCTGTTAGTATTGCCTCCTCCCAGGCCAAGACGGTCTTGCATTGATGCCCCTCTAGTATAACTTAACAGAAATAGTCCATCCCATTGCTAACATTACCGATAGCTTGTCCTTTTTGGGATGTCTGGCCCCAAACAGCCAGAAAGCTTGCTTGAACTTCTTGCTTGAACTTCTGATAGTTTCTAGGAAAGATTCCCTTCCCTAATCAGAGGCAGGGCCCTATTCAGGGTGTCTCCCTTCCCTCCCCACCTCAGCCCCTCTGTAATAATAAAGGCTACCATTGTCAAGTGAATTGAAAAGGTACAACCAGTTCACACTGGTCTGAGGAGGCCTGCCCTGTGGTGGAGAAGCTTGCAAGCTCAATAATGCCACTGTGGCATCTGGGCACCATAGATGGCCCCTCACCCCACAGCTAATTTCTGGGGACATTCCCTCTGTGCCACACATGAAGAGACTGTGTTCATGGCTCTGACAGCTGCCCACTCCAACTGGGCATGACTTCCTTCAGTCCCTCCAGGGCAGCGGGGGTTGAGGAGGAGATCTGCGTTGTAGGCCATTATTACTTGTCATGGCCCCATGATACCTGACTCTCAGACTCTGTGACTTCCTACCCAGGCACACATGAGAGAATAGGGAAGGACTGCCTTCCCTTCATTATAGCTGCCCCGAACTTTGGTTATGCTATGCGCCAAATTCTAGTAGTTTATTTTAGCTTGCATTGGACTCAATCTCCCCATCAACCAATCACTCTATAAGCATCTAGAAGTGTTTACTTTGTCTCTATTTATTTATTTAGTATTTATGAAGTGTCTAGGCAATGCTCCAAGCTTTTTCTCTCATTTGATCTTCACAAGAACCCTTCAAGGTAGGGGCCATTATTATTCTCACTTTCCAGTTGAAGAAACTGAGGCTGACAGAAGTTAAATGACTTGCAGACATACACAGGGTATGTATGAAGCAAGGTTTGAAATCAGGTCTTTCTGACTCAGGGCCCAGGGCTCTACCTACTGCACCAGCCACAGCTGCCAGGCAACTCTGCCAGGGGCTGAGTAAGCAAAGACATAAGCAAAACAATCCCTGCCCTCAGAAGTTTACATTCTATTTAGAGAAAATCTGAAAATACCTACAAAGGTGGGGCGGCTAGGTGGTGCGGTGGATGAAGCACCGGCCCTAGAGTCAGGAGTACCTGGGTTCAAATCCGACTTCAGACACTTAATAATTACCTAGTGTGTTTGTGTGTGTGTGTGTGTGTGTGTGTGTGTGTGTGTGTGTGTGTGTATGTGTGTTTGGGCAAGCCACTTAACCCCATTGGCTTGCAAAAACCAATGAAAACAAAAACAAAAACAAAAAAAAATACATACAAAGGTAACTTTGTGTGTATGATTGTGGGGAGGAGAGGAAAGAGACACAAATGGAAGTGGGAGATGAATTAGGGAAAATCTCATAAATAAAGTTGTGCTTTTATTGAGTCATGACAGAAATCAGAGGGTCCACAAGATAAGGGAGGACTGGAGATGGAAGGCTAGATGTGAGGAAAAATACAAAGGCCAGTGCAGCTGGACTGGAAAGTGTGTGAAGGGAAAGAATGCATTAAGAAGACTGGAAAAGTTCAAGGGGCCAGTTATGGTCATTACCATAATGGTAATTACCAGTAAATGGTAAACAGATTATTTTCTATCTGCTCCCAGAGGTAATAGGGAGTCACTGGGGTTATTGAATAGCATAGTTTCATGCACTTTAAGAAAATCATGTTGGTGACTATGTGGGGGATAGATTGGTATGGGGCAGAAAGATGAGATAGGGAGGCTGATTAGGTGAAGGCTATTGCAAGAGTCTGAGTGAGAGGTGATGATGTCCTAAACTTAGGTGGTAGCTGAGAAGAGAAGAGAGATTGGAGAGGAAAGAAGGTATGGAGATAGAAAGGACCAGAACTGGCAACAGATTGTGTTTATCAGGGTGAATGGGAGAGAAGAGTCAAAGATGCTGTGTGGACTGGAAGGATGGATTGTCCTTGGGAGCAATAGGGAAGTTGGGAACCCCTGATGAGCTCAAATGGGGGAACCATTTGAGCACCTAGAAGTGCTCTGCTCTAGCACAAGGGGGTGGGGTTCACCCTCTTTCTCTTCATGTGATGTGCAGTCGCCCATGGCCCAAGACGGATGGATTATCAGCTTGGGAGAAGACATAAGCTGGCACCGCATTAGGCAGCTGACAGTAGCTGCTTCCTGTCTGCTTTATTTATCAGTTCCTTTGCTTCCCCAATTGTGGTGGTATTTGTTAGAGACTGTAAGGAAGAGCTGCTAGAATGAGGAAGACCTAGGTTCAAATCCCCACTCTCATCCTTACAAGCTTGGGAGGTCCAAGTTGCTGAACGTTCTCTGAGCCTCAAACAACTGCCTGGAGCTGACTAGTTAATAAAGACTATTACCATCTGCCTCGGGGGAGGAAGGCTGTGTATCTGTGAGCCTAGTTCTAGCTGCATGTGTGGAATTTTGACTTGTTAATTAGGATTGCTATTCATGTCATAGAAGGATGTCTCACCATAGTCTTCCTCTCCAGCTGTCTTTGCCCCAGAGAGGAAACTGGTGGTGCAGTGGAGGAAAGGCTGAGCCTGGAATTGTGAAAACCTGCCTTCAATTCAAGTGTGACCCCAGGCACTTACTGGCTACATGGGACCTAAGCAAGACACTGAACTTACTAGTTGTGTGACCCTGGGCAAGTCACTTAACCCTAATGGCCTCATCAAGAAAAAAAAGAAAGAAACTTAGATTTCATACCTGTGATAGTTTCTTTTGGTTTGTTTGGGTTTTTTTGCCTTATCTTTTCAGGGATTAGGACAGCAGGCAGCCGCTCAAAGTCTTGCCATACACCATATGGATGTCTTCCTATTTCCCCTCCCCAACTTTAGCTCTCCTTTACTTGTTTTCTTAGGTCTATTAGAATGCATGCTACTTGAAGGCATAGCTAGCTTGTATTTGTATTCTCAGAATTTAGCGCAGAGCCAACACAATAATAAATGCTTTCTAGATTCCTTTCCCTTCTTTCCTTCCTTCCTTCCTTCCTTCCTTCCTTCCTTCCTTCCTTCCTTCCTTCCTTCCTTCCTTCCTTCCTTTCTTCCTTCCTTCCTCCCTCCCTCCCTCCCTCCTTCCCTTCCTCCCTCCCTCCCTCCCTTCCTTCCTTCCTTCCTCCCTCCCTCCCTCCTTCTTTCCTTCCTTCCTTCCTTCCTTCCTTCCTTCCTTCCTTCCTTCCTTCCTTCCTTCCTTCCTTCCTTCCTTCCCCCTCCCTCCCCGCCTCTTTCCCTTCTTTCTTTCTTTTTTCTTTTTCTTGCTTGCTTTCTCCTTTCCTTTTCTCCTCCCTTCCCTTTCCTCCTCCCTTCCCCTTTCTCCTTTCTCCCTTCCTCCTTTCCCCTCTTTCTCTCTTCCTTCCTGTCTCTTACTCTTTCTTTTTCTTTCTTCCTTCCCCCTCCCTTCCTCCCTCCTCTCCACCCTCCCTCCCTCCTTTCTTTCTTTCTTGCTTTCTTGTTTTCTTCTTCCCTCCCTTTCTCCTTCCCTCCATTCCTTCTTTTCCTTCCTTCCTTTCTTTTTTTCCTCCTTACATTCCTTCTTTCTTTCACTGATCTCTCTGGCAAAAGGAATAATGTAGCAAGTGTCCAGGAAGAAGGTGAAAGTGCAAATTTACCCATAATAATGAGATGGAAGCTGTCCAAAGAAGGCATGGCATCCTCAACACAGGGTGATGAAAATCCTGAAAGAATCCAAGAAGTGAGCCAAGGCATTACCAAAAAGGAATCATTTAGGCTACAAACAGTAGTCACAAGGGCAGCTAAGTGATTTGAGGATGATGACTATGATATAACTAACCAGGCAGATGTGGACTGAATACATTTCATGGTGAATTAATGAATTGGCAGAAGCTTTGGAAGAACAGGGGTATTTGTGTGTGTGTGTGTGTGTGTGTGTGTGTGTGTGTGTTTGCTATTGTCATCACTTAGAGGCTTCTCTATAATCTTAATATCTGCTCCAATCTCTCCAATCAGACTCTTGAGTTTTTATGAACTACACTTATATCTAGGTCTCCCCCAAAGTGGATAGATAACAGGGTCCCCAGCTCCTATATAAGCATTCAAGTTAATAAATGCTTTTATATTGCACACAAAATAGATTTGCTTTACCCCATAGAAAATTCAGAAATACCCAAAAGCTTCATTAGAGTCCATAAACGATGCAAACAATTAAATGATTCAGAATAACCCACAAACTGTCAATCAACAAGCAATACGTGAGCACTTAATATATGATTAGCATTGTGCTATGTGTAAAGAAAAGAGTCCCTGCCCTTGAGGAGCCTACAAGCAGGTGTGACCGCAAGGACATAAATAGCTACATACTAGACGCATTCAGTTTAGATGGAAGCTTCCTTTTGTATGTTGTCTTTTCCCATTAGATTGTAAGTTCCTTGAAGGCAGGGACTATCTTTTTCTTATTTGCACCCCAGTCATTACCATAGTGCTTGGCCCAATGCTGGCACTTAATAAATTTTGTTGGATTAAAGCAAATCGACCAGAGGGGAATAATGTATAAGAAGACTGGAAAGATAGGAAAGGACAAGATTGTGAAGAACCTTAAATGCCAAGCTGAGAATTTTGAATTGATCCTGGAGCTGCAGCTTATTCAACAGGGAAGTGACCCAATCATTCATACTTGTCTTTTAAGAAAATCATTTTGGTATCTGTGTGAAGTATTGGAAAGGAGTAGAAAACTTTTACAAATAGTTCAAGAAAGAAGCAACAAAGACCTAAACTGGAGAGAGAGAGAGAGACAGACAGACAGAGATGGGAAGACAGAAAAAGAGATAGGTAGACAGAGACAGAGATTTGAAAAGCCTCCCCATGGTCCATATGAACCCAGGACCTGGGAGTAGTGAGATTTGGGTCACAGAAGCCATGGATTGAACTTTAAAAATGCTCTTTCACCTTATAATCCAAGGACTCCATTTCCTCATTCATAAATTGAAGGAGTCAGACAAGCTCACCTCTGAAGTCTTTTTTCCATCTCTGCTTCTAAGATTCTATGCTTTTCTGGTAGTCTTGGATAAAATTAGTGTTTGTGCCATCAACTTTATACTTCTGCTCCTTAGATTCCAGTCTGATAAAGGTTCTGAAGGTTCAAATTCACAGTGACTAGAGGAGAGAGAGGGGCTCTTACTGCCTTCTGAAACCTTAAATTAGAGTGAAATAATGAGAGCTACCCAGCATTTTACTTTTTAGAAGCTGCCAGCATCTTATATAAATTATTCCATATCCAAAATCTTTCCTTTAGACCTATGGTTCTTAAAGTTTTGGTTTTAGGGTCTCTTTATACTTATACTGAGGACTCCAGAGAGTTCATTTTTATATGGGGTAGCTTTCAATATTTACCATTTTGGAAATTAAAACATTACATATTTATTTATTAATTCATTAAAACAATTGACTCATAGTGTTAACATAAATAATAATTTATCTCTAAAATAACTATATTCTTCAAGATAAAAAAAATAGGTGAGAAGAATGCTGTTGTTTTGACGACAATCTGACCTTACACAAACATGTATCTGGAAAACAGAGGTACATATGAATAGGCAAATAACATCTTAGTATTACTATGAAAATAATTTTGATGTTGATAACTTCTTGAAATGGTTAAGGGTTGTACAGACAGACCTTTGAGAACCTAGGCCTTAGATAAAAAGGTTGAGAGCCATTTTGTATTTTGACCACCAGATGGCAGTGCAAGACCATCCAGCTTTACTGACCTAGGGAGAAACCGTCCCACTAATTCAGATGGGGTGTAGAAAATATTCCACTTAGAACAAGAATCCATACAGAAGGATAGAAGAATTTCCTTAATTTGTTTTACTATGCAGATACCAGGTTTTCAATCCCTCAGATTTCATCTCTTTAGCAGCATGGCAAGAGTTCTAGATTGGGAGTTAAGAAAATGAAGGAGATTGGGTTCAAATCCTAGCTCAGCTACTTTCTACTTGTATGACTTTGGGCAATTCACTTGACTTCTTTAGGTCTCAGTTTCCTCATCTGTAGAATGGGTGGGTTGGACTCTGGGATCATTAAGATGTAAACCAGTGGTGTCAAACTAGAAAGACTAGTTTTTGATTTAGAAAGTCCCACATTAATATTATTTATATTCTTTTGCATTTTTTATTGTTTTGTCAAATAATTCCCAATCACATTTTAATCTATTTCCACCTGCGTGGGGGTATTGTGTTTGACACCTCTGGTCTAAATTCTGATTCATTGTTCTTCATAAAGATTCTGTACAGAGATGATGTTAATCACAGAAAAGGTAAGATATGAAAATTCGGAGTTGCTGTCATGTGATTCTGTTGAAAGAGCAAAGGCTTGGATCTCAAGAAGCTGGCTTCATACCCAAGGTCTTCTGTTTACTAATGTTATGACCATGAGCAACTCACTTAACTTCTCTCTCTGGGTTTTGGTTTCTTTAAATGTACAATAAGAAGATTGAACTCGATGGCCTCTAAATCATGTCAACAAGCCAGGTAAAGTCAACAAACATTTATTAAGTGCTTACCATGAGCCAAACTCAATGGCAAGTGCTGAGGCTAGAAAGCAAGGTACCCTCCCCAAAGGACCCTTCCCCGCTATACAGTCACTGCTGTCAAGTAGTTCATAATCTAATGGGGACAACATGACAATAGCTATGTACAGATAGACTTGCATATAGTCTTAGAGGGGAAAGCACTAAGATTAAGGAGGATGGGGAAAGGCTTCTTGCAGCTTAAAATTCTTCCTGTAAAAAACAGGCATTAGAATCTAGTAAAGCAAAAATATTCTGCAGGTTCATATAGATAGTGAATATAAAATAGCTGTAAATCTCCAATATCTATTTCTTATTTAACTGTTACACAAAAATAAATCTTCAAGATCTGAATTTATTATGACTAAATTGTTTAGTTTGTAACTTCAGTATAGACCATTCCAAATATAACATTGTAATTAATAATAAAATCTTCTACTATGACCAAATTTTTAATTACCTCCTTTAATCAAAAAGGATTTTAGATGAGGTTTGAAGGAACCCAGGGAAGCCAAAGAGATGCAAATGAGGATGGAGAGTATCATGGTCATAAATGGATAGAAAGAAAGATGCAATCAGGAGATGGAATGTCTTGTTTGAGGAACATCAAAGAAATCTGTAAGGTTACAGAGTCTGTGGAGGGGAATAAAGTGTAAGAAGATTAGAAAGACATAGATGAGGGGTTGCATCATAAAGAGCTTTTAAAGTCAAACAGAATTTTATTTTTTTAAAATTTCATTTATTTAAGGCAATAAGTTTAAATGACTTGCCCAAGGTCGCACAGCTGGGCAATTATTAAATGTCTGAGGATGGATTTGATTTGAGGTACTCCTGACTCCAGGGCTGGTGCTCTATCCACTGCACCACCTAGCTGCCCCTCCCAACAGAATTTTCAATTTAATTCCAGAGGATAAAAGGAATCACTGGAGTGCACTGAGTAGGATAGTGAAAAATATAGTCAGACCTGTGCTGTAGGAAGATCATTTCACGTAGATGGGAGATGTTAGAAAGCTAACTGGTGAAAAAGAGTAAGAAGTTGGAGATTATACTTAGTTTATCAGCCTGGACAACTGGGGGGTGGATTGTGGTACCTTTAACATGTAATAGGAAAGCTAAGGATAGGGGAGGGCTTGAGAGGAAGATAATAAGTTCAGTTTTAAAAATGTTGATTTTGGGTCTCTAGGTGGTAGCACAGTGGATAGAGCACCAGCCCTGGATTCAGGAGTACCTGAGTTCAAATCTGGCCTCAGACATTTAATAATTACCTAGCTGTGTGGCCTTGGACAAGCCACTTAACCCCATTGCCTTGCAAAAAAAAAAAACAAACTAAAAAATGTTGATTTTAAGATAACTATGAGGTATCTAATTCAATATATCCAATAGGCAGTTGGAGATGTGAGATTAGGGGTCAGGAGAAAGTTAGAGTTAGATTGAAGAGAAGAGGGCCCAAGACAGGTCCCTGAAGGACATATGTGCTTAGTGGGCATGAGTCAGATCAGGATCTAGCAAAGGAGATTGAGGAGTGGTCAGATAGACAGGAGGAGGATAAAGGAAGTGGAGAGTCATGAAAACCTACCGAGAAGAAAGTATCAAGAACAGGGTAACTGACAGTGTTGAAGACTGAAGAGATCTCAAGAAAGATAGAAAAAGGTCATTAGATTTGATAATTAACAGAGAAAAAGTAGCTAATAACTTGGCATCAGACAAGACTTTTTCTGAGGAAAAATTTTTTGAAAATTAAAATTTATCAAAAAGAAGGTAATGACCATGAGACAGGAAGACAGGTTAAAACAGTAAAAAGACTGAAGAATAGGGGAAAATATAAAGCGTCTCATAGCAAAACTAATTGACCTAGAAAACAAACTAAGGAGAAAAAATTTAAGTGTCATTGAATTACCTGAATGACATGACCAAAAATGAGCCTAGATATAATATTTCAAAAAATCTTAAAAGAAAACTGCCCATATTCTCTTGGAGCCAGAGGACAAAGCATAAATAGAAAGAATAAAGAAAAACCTCAATGAAAACTCCCAGGAATATGAACTTTCAAGTCAAAGAAAAAACACCACAAGCAGCCAGAAAAATGATTCAAGTATTGAGGAGTCTCAGTCAGGATCATACATGATTTATCAGCTACCACTATAAAGGAGCAGAAAGCTTAGAATATAATATTCCAGAAGTCAAAGAAAATAGGCTTACAGCCAAGAATACCTAACAAAACTGAGCTTCTATAGGGGAAAAATGATTTTTAATGAAACAGAGGACTTTCAAGCATTCCTGATGAAAAGCCCAGAGATATGTGGAAACACTGCAGTTCAAAGATGGAAACTAAGTGAGAAAATAAAAAGACAAACATGAATCATTTTGATAAATTACTTATATTTGAATTGGGGAATATGATAAGTGTCCCCTCTGAACTTGATTATTATCTTGAACTTATTAGCTAAGGTTAAGAATGCCATAGTAGTTTCTGGGGACTCTTTCCTTGTCAACATTCAGCTTTGAGCCTACAAGGGCCAGGATCTCAAAGACCTTTTTAATTCCTAAAATTGCCCACAACATTGAACATTTCAATCTCAGAATAGATACTTCTTCACTTCAGATTAAGAAAGGAAAAACCATCAAAGTAGGAAAGATCTTCAGGGGTTTGGGTACAGGCTTGTCTAGTTGAATGTCCCCATACTAGCTACCCCTTTGGCCTGTTTACCATGATATTCAATTGGAGAAAGTTTTCATGTTACATGTTGCCACCTGAAGTTGTTCAAAGAAGTTCTTTTTTTTTTTAATTGACAGTACCCTGAACTACTACCTCTGTCATGGGGAAGAGGATGACCAAAGGATCTACTCAGGTTTTTCCACATCATGCTAAAATGGTCATCAAAATGCTGGAAGCAATCCCCAAAGCTGGTGGTGAATTAAAACCAGGAAGGGCAATTCTAAATGTGTTCCTAAGAAATAAACCTTAGCTAGGTTAATATTCTACTAGCATTGTTTTATGGCAGGGAGACCTGGAATATCTCTGCTTCCAAAGAACCCAAAGTGAGTATCATACAGATAGCAAAGGAGTGCTGTATGATAAATGCGAACAGGCTGCAGCATCACCAATGAGAAACTCTGAGGCAGAATGCAAGAAAAAGACATCATCAGAAAATTGTATGATAGGAAGAAAAGATGGACTGATTATGTCACATGAGTAATAGACAATAAATAGAAAACCAGAGAACTCCATTGCTGCCCTTATGAGGATGGGAGAAATCAAGGTAGGTGATCAATGAATTGGGGAGACTCTTGTGGTGAATTTTGGGGAGGATGTGGCTAGGCAAGCTTGGATGGGATACAATTTGCATCATTGGAGGGAACTCCCAAATCAATGAGATTCCAAATTCAAGGTGTATTGAGTATCATTGAGCTGAATATTGATAGCTTTCCCAGCTGTCATCATTCACATCACATACAGGCCATCAGAAGTTAACATGACCAATTGTTCTTTAAGCTATGATGGCTATGGATCTTGGCACATGGTTTTCTCAGGAGAACAAATGGACCAATAACCCAAGGATTGAAACACACACTCACATACAAATACACCTAGAGTAAATATGTATGTTATGGAGTCTATGCAGGGAGGGATTAAAAACAGATCAGAGAGAATATATTCAATGAGGGGAAAAGATAGAATTGTTGGGTAGTGAGAATTAGAGCATAAAATGAGAGCAGCATAGATTTAGAGGTGATCTAACCCAACCTCCTCATTTTATAGATGAGGAATCCAAGGCTCAGAGCAGTTAAGTAATGTGCCCTTGTCTTATGGTTAGTAAAGATAGGTTCTGAACCCGAGTTTTCCTAACTCCATGTTCAACACTCTACTGTTTATTTCTGCCTCTAACTTTAAAGCATTTCTGTCTAAAACTTTAAAGATTTTTACTTACAAGAAAACTAAGAAATCAACATCTGCAGTGAGTGTTTTCTAACTAGTAAACTTTTCAAGTTACATGAATTTTGAACTCATTTAATTAAAAAATATAGACCTTTGTGCAGTTTTTAAAAGGAAATTCTGCTATTTGATCAGAGGTTACAGACAGGTTCAGGATAGTATTTTGTCATTTAGACTGGTGTTTCTCCTATACATAGATAGCCCTAGAGTTTTCTATGGCAAGTGTTCCAAATAAAGAGATCAAAATGAGGGAAGATAATGTCCATTGACATAGACATAACTCCTCTCTCTCCCTCAGCAAATGCTTCTCTAGATCATCTTGCCTTCACAGGGGTTGTTTGGTTTTCAACATTTCCTGTTGAATGTTTAGTCTTCACATTACTTTAAGAGGAGGAAATATGCCACTACCTTTCAAAGGTCCTTGATTGATGACTCTGGCCCAGTCATTTCTTCTGAGCTTCAATTTCCTCATTTATAAAATAAGGGTGCTAGACAAGATTCATTCTAAGATCCAGTTCTTAGTTGGTGATCCTATATAATCATCATCATCACCATCATCATTTTTATTATCCCTTTCTTGATGGCCATTTCTGTAATAGAATCCTTAGTCCTAAATGCATTTGACAGGACAAAGAAAAGGAGGTGCAAGAAAGATGTAAAATATCCTTGATGAACCCATGGGCCTTGTGGAAACCTCTAATCAAATGAGAATGGATTTTATTTGGGAGAGTGTTCAAGAACAATTAATTATTCATGGAAGCGACATCATTAGGATTTTATTTTGTTTAAAGGCTTCTAAATGACTTAGAAAATTGGGTTATGCTTGAGAAGAGTTTCAAGAAAGAGACAGGGAAAAGCTTTTCATTATATTGACTTGGCCTAATATTTTCACAATAGATATTTAGCTAGCTTTAATATAGCACTTTCAGATTTGTGATGTGCTTTACAGATATTATCTGATTTTCTCCTCACAACAGACCTGGGTGGTAGACGTTCTTATTATCCATGAATTTTATTGCTGAGGAATTTGAGGAAGAAAGAGTTTGGTGACTTTCCCAGCATCATATAGCTAGGAAGTGACCAAGATTGGATTTGAACTCAGATCAATCTGACTTTTGGTTCTGTGACACCAATTTGAAAACATGGGTGAGAAATTCCATGTGGGTAGATCAGTAAGTACAAGGGAAGTGAGAATGACAGAATCTTGTTAAGAAATTGGGATGTGGAATTCTCAAATTGTTTCAGGCCAGTTTGACTCATTGGTTGCCCTGGCCTTATAAGTGTTGCCAATATGATGTTGGATGATGAAATTTTGTTTAATTCAATACACATCTATTAAGAGTTTCTTCTGTGCCAGCTATTGTGTTCAGTAATGGGGATAATAAAACAAAAATAGAACCTGACTTCAGGGAATTTATAACTCATAGGAGGAAACAACAGAATTATCTGTGAGACATAAACAAAATAACTTGGGGAGTAGGGAAAGGAAGCTGGATAGCCATAGTGAGGGAGATGAGGAAAGACCTTGTGTAGAGATAGCCTTGAATGTTCCAAACATTGTGTTTATGTTTGGAAATTGAGGCAATACTCCAAATCATTAAAATATTGAAATACAAATAGTCAGACCAATAAGTTGGGAAACTGATGAGGCACCATCAACATGCTTCACAGATAACTATTTCTGTCTTTCTGTCTCTCTATCACTCTTCTTTTCTCTCTTGCCTTTGTGTTTCTCTGTCCCTGACTCTCCTCTCTGTCTCTTTATTATCTCTCCTCTTTTCTCTCGACTCTTTTTGTTTCTGTCTCTGACATCTCTTCTTTGTCTCTCTCTTTTCTCTTCTGTCTCTCCTTTCTGTCTTTCTCTTGTCTCTGTTCCCCACTCTCTATCTCTCCTCTCCGTGTCTGTATATTTGTACATATGTATATGAATGTGCATATTTAAAGGGAAAGCTAGGAAACCATTCTGTGCTGCTGAATTTCACACACCAAGATGAGGATGTTGATATTCTTGTGACATAGATGCCTGTGTGAGATTTGATCTATAGTCCCAGAGGAAGGTAGGTTCTTTTCCTTAGACATTCCCAGGAAGAAAATCAAACTGATTTTTGACTTTTTGGTTAAAGCTAACCTTTATCTTGTTCATCCAAGGTCAGGCCAGCTGTAGACCGTGTCCTTGAATAAGCTTTTCTAAGACATGCACATTTTCTTTCTTTTCCTTTTTTTCTTTTTTCTTTTATAAAAGAAAGAGTTTATTTATTTTGAATTTTACAATTCCCCCCCCCCAATCTTGCTTCCCTCCCCACACCCCCCACAGAAGGCAGTCTGTTAGTCTTTACATGGTATATATTGTTTCCACAGTATACATTTATCTAAGTTGAATGTGATGAGAAGGAAATCAAGATATGTACATTTGTGAACTTTCCTTTTTATCTCAGATGGTCTGGCATTTAATGTGGTGAAGAATGGACAAATTCATTAGTAATCTAGTCTATGAAAATAGTTTCCTTGAACCTATAAAACTTGTCTATAATCACATTGCTAGTAAGTGTTGGAGGTCCATATCTTCTTGTCAGAACCCTAACCATTATGCAACACTACCTCCCAATGACCCAGTTAAAATATACCCCTAAGTGTCTGGTAGCTGTGAACCAAGGCATTCCCCTTTATACCTCAGTTAATAAAGCTTAGATTCAATTTCATACATTCCAAAATTCACATATGGTCAGTTAATATTTACTAAACATGGTTCCTTTCTTGTCAATGTATTAGCATGTATATTTTCTGTTAGCTCTTTTTCTGGACAAAGTCCAGGGCCAGGGTCAGACTCCTATAGGATCAGAGTCTCAGAACTGGAAGGGACATTATAACAAAGCTCTAATTCAACCATTTATGAATGAGAAGCTATTCTACAACATCTCCAGTGTTGGGGAACTCACTACCTCTTGAAGGAGAGTGTGGAATAATGGTTAGATGTTGGTTTAAGAGTTTAGAAGGTAAAAACTCAAATCTGACTTAGACTCTTAAAAGCTATATGACTGTGGACAAGCTCCTTAGGTCTCAGTTTCTGGATCTTCATGGACTATAAGCTCCTTGAGGGCAGGGACTATTCCACTTTTCTCCTTGTTTTCCTAGCATCTAGTCTTATGCTTGGAGCATAGGAGGCATTTGATAAATATTTGTTGACTGCTCTATCTGTAAAATGGGGACAATACTTGTATTGTTCATTATGAGGAAAGTGATTTGATGAGAAACCAAGTTGTAAAACCTAGTGGGGTCCTTGGACATATTCCCGATGCATATCATGATGACCATATGGGCAAAGAAACCAGAGGCAGATGATAATTCACACAGTGCCCTGACAACATGTTCTCTTACCCAGGTCAACTTATCTGTTGTCAAAGACCCAGCAAATGACCTACATTGGATGCTCCTAAATAAGTTGGAGGAATTATAATCAATGGCCTCTTTTCACAACCACATATGTATACATTGGTTTTGTTTTTAATCAGACTTGTGATTTCCTTGGTATGGGATCTTCCAATTGAAGAAAGTCATTTTCCCAACTTACAGTCTGAGACAGTTGCCTGGGAACTTTGAGAAGTTAAGTTATTTCCCAGGGTCATATAATGGCATGAGAGGCAGGACTCAAAGCCAGGTTTTCTTGGTTCAGGAGCTAGCTCATTGTCCCTTATGCCAGAGAAATCAAATGAGTATAGTGAACCAGGTGAAAATGTAACTGGGAAATATATGACAATATTAATGGTAGTGTAAAACATAGACAATATCAATATATAGTTTTCTAAGTCAATATGTGACCTGCAGGGATCCCTATGTATGATTTGGTGACTCCATTTTTATTTGAGTTTAATACCACTGCTTTGGGCAACCAGTTGGTGCAGTGGATAGAGTGTGGGGTCTGGAATCAGGAAGACTCATCTTCTTGAGTTCAAATCTGGCCTCAGACACTTCCTAGCTATGTGAGCCTGGGCAAGTTATTTTATCCTGTGTGACTCAGTTTCCTTACCTGTAAAATGAGTTGGAGAAGGAAATGGAAAACCACTCCAGTATCTCTGCCAAGAAAATCTTAGATGGGGTCATGAAGAGCTGTATACAACTGAAGCAACTGCCTCACACCATGTTGTTTCTCTCTATAGTAATATGGCAAGCAAAAAGCAAATATGATTTCAGGAGTTGATAATTCCATTGTATTTAGGAGGAAGGATTAGACCTGGTCTGCTTGGCTTCCAAGGGCAAACTAGGATCTTTGAGTTTAAAACATCAAGAGGTGTTGGTAGGAAAAAACTTCCTAAAAATTAGAACTGCCCTAAAGGGTCATAGTGGATGTCCTCTAGACATAGTGGATTCCTGGTCCTTGGAGGCCTTCAAACAGAAGTAGATGCACTTATCAGATGTCATGGTGGGGTGGGGGGAGGTGTTTCCTTTTCTCTATGGAGTAGAACTAGATGACCTGTGAGAGTTCTTCCTAATCTCAGATTATTTCATTTTTTAATAATCTGCCCCTCAATTTAAGGATGAAGAAATCCAGGTCCATGGAGATTAATTGCCCAAAGTCAGACAGGTAGTAATTTTCAGGTAGTATTTCCCTAGTAGTCCAGGTAGTCATCCTTTGTTCTATGTTTCTAGAACTATTACTGCTTTCCCATTTTACTGCAAAGTCAAAGGGTTGTTTAGCACCATGGTCTTGGTGACTGTTGAGGAATCTTGTATGATTTTAATGGAGTTTGTGTGACACTTTGTAACTTATAGCACTCCTACAGCAAGAGGAAAACAGGAGGAATTTGCCTTTTTTTAATCATCTAAAAATAAACACACCAGAACCTGGCATTTGAGTCAACTGCGTGATTGCTGACAATGATTTAGAAAACCATTTATAAAGCCAGTTTATTATTTTCTGATATTTTAATTAAAGTAAGCCTTAAAGCATGAGGTTATCAGTAAATAATCTGATAAGACAGATTTTAAAAAACTCAGCTAAATACAAACCTGTACATTAAACAAGATTTTGCAAAATATAAAATGATGGTCCTTATCCTGACTTTCACTTTCTTCCTCTCTCAGATTTCTCAGGGCAAGACTGTGTCTGTCAGGGATAACTTTTCTTATATTATTGACTCAAACCCACGTTTTAATATTTTCTTGCTTAGGTTAAGCAGTAGTGAGTAACATTCTAGTTTTATTTAACCAATATGATCCTGGGCAAATCACTGACCCTTTCTTAGTTTCTGTTGGCTCATTTGTAAGATGAAAATGTAAACTACCTACTGTGTGATTATCAATTGAAAGTATATGTATATGAAAGTATATGTAAAGGGCTTTGTAAATCTTAAAAGTGATATCTAAGTGCTAAAAGCAGAAAAAAAATAGACATGAGAGTCATGATAGCACCATGTGCTCAAGGGTCACATAGTAGCAACTGAAGTGGGAAGATAAAGACCTAAGATCTCCCTCCCAACCAAGTAGTCCTTGCCTCTTCATCTGAATATAACCAGGTAGGAAAAAGGAAGGGATTTGTCTTTTAATACACTCCAGTTTTGTCTCAAAAACCCAACAACTATCTTTCTTTCCACTCCCTGCTTAATCAACCAGACTGAGTTAAGGAATGTCTGCATAGGGTCCTGCCATTTCATGCCATCCAATTTCTTCCCTGTGGGCTGGCCTCAGACAGAGCTCATAGCCCATGTTCTGAGGATTAGTCTCCTTTAGTCAGGCTTTGTTATAGAACTAGATATTTACCCTGACTTTTCTTGTCTCTAGATAAGTCTCTGTTTACACATCAGAGAAATGATACATTGGTTTCTCAGTTTAATAAATATCAGAATTCCATTGTGGAGTTTATGTATTTACCGATAAATATTTCATTTATCATCCCTTATCTTATATAAGGGCATCTCACTGGAAAATGAGGCTCACTGTCATTAAGTTTTGGGGTTGTGATTGGATTCCTGCCTCTCCCAAACCTATAGTCTCAGTGTCTCTTCATATTTTGAATAATTCATATTCAGTCTATCCTAATCTGAAGAACAAAGACTGGGGGGTTGCATCCCCAAATGGTTTTGAAAATAGATCTATGTTCATGGCTCTGTGATTCTTAAATTGGAAAAATGAAAGAGGAAGCAAAATTGATCATTGAAAATTGGCCTTCTTTATTTCTTGGCTGATTTGCTCATGCCAGAAATGCTGTTTTCTTCACTAATCCCAGAAATAATCATCCTCTTGGGTAGATCTATAGGCCATGACTTAGGCTTGGCATCTTTCAAGCTTTTTGAATGTTTTGAATGATAAATTACCTTTTCCAGCATCCACTTCAATGCTGAATGTAACATTTGGGTCTGGGAATGGGGAATTGGGTTCAGATGGTGGTGGGTAAGTTTTTTAGAAAGTAATCTACTGGGGTGGCTAGGTGGTGCAGTGGATAAAGCACCGGCCCTGGAGTCAGGAGTACCTGGGTTCAAATCCGGTCTCAGACACTTAATCATTACCTAGCTGTGTGGCCCTGGGCAAGACACTTAACCCCATTTGCCTTGCAAAAACCTTAAAAACAAACAAAAAAAAGTAATCTACTTGGTATGTTCTTCAAATGAGAAAATTAGAAAAAGCTCATGTAAAAGGCAGTGGTAAGCTCAGGAAAGCTCTACTTCCAAGAGAGGAACAAGAAAGGGAAAACTTTTTTTTGTTTTTCAAGTTTTTAAAAAGACATTATCATTTCCAGATATCCTTTCCTCACTTTGTCCTCTATAATAACAAGAAAAAACCATCAAGCCAAATCAACATATGTTATGACTAAGTCTGACAATATCTACAACATTTCACACTATGATCCCCCATCTCTCTCCAAAGTGGAGGGGATAGAGAGAGAAATATCCCGAAATAATAACTGAATCAGAATCTTAAAGAATACCATATTCATGAGCCAATAAGAAAAGAAAAAAGAGAGACTTCATGGGGCTGTGGGGGAGTAACTCTGGGTTTGGAGAGAGAGGATATGAATTAAATCACCATTCCACATTTTACTGCTGGCCTGCTGTGCAGTCACAATGACCACCATCATACTAATTGGTCATCTCATCAAATATATAAGTAAAATACAATTACAGTGGAAATTACCTAAGTCTGAGGACCTGGATTCAAATCTTGCTTCTAGACAAATCACTTGCTCTTTCTGGATCTCTTAACTGTAACATACCATCATCTCTGCAGTACTTTCCGGCTTCTAGATCTAGACTGTTACTATGATTTTCTGGCCTCCAAATCCTTTCTAGCCTTAAAGCTATGGATATTACTCCTTCTCATGGTGGTTTAGAATTGGATGGATGGGTGGATAGGTGGGTGGAAGGGACAGTGTATCATGCTCCTAGGGAAAAGAAGACCACAGCAAAGTGAACCTGTGCTCATAGATTAGTTGCAAGATTTCCTTCCCATCCCAAAAATGTGTTTGTTTAGTGTGAAAACAAATTCTTCCAGTGTGGCCACAAGCTAAGCTAACAGAAGAAATATTTTTGACTGCCCCAGCTTATGGCAGATGGACTCTGCTGCCTTCTTTCTCTGCAGTCCAGGTCCACCAAACAACTTGGGGGCTGGTAATCCTGGCCTCCCCTTGGAATGGAGGAAGCCGTGTTGAAAGCAAAGTATTTGGCTTACTGAGGGGGTGGGGAAGAGAAGGGAAGAGGGAGCTTCTCCAGGACTAAACATCTAGTGGTCAAACATGTAAACTATACAATGGAACTCTGGCTGTGGTATGTGAGGAGCTGAGAAAATAGTATGGCATTTCTCTGTCATGTACAACCCAGGCCTGTGTAGGGACAACTAAGGGAAAACATGATTTATTTTAATATATGGAAGTGATGGGAGGAATTTGCATGGGGACTGTTCTGAAATGGAAAAATAGTGGTCTCCATTTAAAAAAGAAAACCTACAAAATGATGTTTAAAACCTACCCACGGTCAATTATACCCACATTTAGATGAGGGGACAGTAGAGTATATATATATGTATAAATATGCATATATGTATATGATTATGGGATCATATTATTCAATGATGCAAGATGTTTCTGGAACAGTGCCATGCCACATCTGTTTCTTACTGCAACTGCCATGCCTGTTTTTTTTTAAATCAAGAAGGATGGGGGTGGCTAGGTAGCGCAGTGGATAAAGTACCAGCCCTGGAGTCAGGAGTACCTGGGTTCAAATCTGGTCTCAGACACTTAATAATTACCTAGCTGTGTGGCCTTGGGCAAGCCACTTAACCCCATTTGCCTTGCAAAAACCTAAAAAAAAAAAAAGGATGGTTCCTAGTTTGGACCTTCACCTTTCTTATTTATAGATTTGGTCCTGAAAACTTTGTGAGTGCTTTTAAAAATCAGGTTTACAAGTTTGAAGTGTGCTTGGTGGCTCTCTAGTCCAATGAATTCCTGGTCAAGAGGCCATTCAGAACTTTCCTGATAAGGGCTTATTTACCCTTTGTTTGATGAGGGGCAGCCCACTGTCTTCTCAGCAGCCTATTCCATATCTAGACAACTCAACTTGGAAGAAAGTTTTTTCTTTTATCAAACCTAAATCGACATCTCTATGGTTTCCCTCTCTCCCAGCTTGTTCCTAGTTCTATCCTCTGGGTCCCTGATCAAACCAAAGAATTCACTTCTTGATCAGGGACCCACCATATTCAAAGCAGTTCCTCAGTAGATGTGTGATCAACAGGGGACAAATTGTTTTGGCCATGGTGAGTCAGCCTACCAGCTACCATTAAATGGAATTGCCCTGGTAAAGGAAACATCTCTATAGGAAAAATGTAAATTTTTGATATATTGGAACATGCATGCCTATATGCATATGTCTATGCTAGTCTTGAAGTCAGAAACTTTTCAAGTTTTGCCTCTGTGATATCCCAGCTCTGTAACCCTGGAAAATCATTTAACCTTTCAATGCTCTGGGCAGCTCCCCCAAAAATCAAGTTTCAGGGAAGGGGTCAACCTGTATTGATTGGTAAAGGAAGATTTCTGTCCTGTGAGTTTTCTGTGTCAATGAAATCACAGGTCTGGTCCCTATCCCCATATTCCTACTTGTATACACATGAGCCCACACATACATCTACACAAATATATATTTAAAAAGAAATACAAATATATGTATAATATATACATCTCTATTATATTTTATATACATATATGTGTTTATGATCTACATTAGAGGTAGATTCCACATTAGGAGTTCTGGATATCAATGAAATTATTTATGTATCTGTATGCATGGGCATGTGGGTTACATATATATTTATAATAAATTTGCTGTAAATATTTAATAACCAGATCCTTGAAGAAAAATAAATGTGTCATGTCATACTTTTCAGTTTAACCTGTATTAATAACAGGCAAGGTGATAACAGTGGATAGAGTCTTAGATCTGAAGTCAGGAAGACTCATCTTCATGAGATTAAATCTGGGCTTGAATATTTACTAATTGTGTGACCTTGGGCAAGTCATTTAATCCTGTTTATCTTAGTTTCCTCATCCATAAAATAAACTGGAGAAGCCAATTGCAAACCATTCCCATGTCTCTGACAAGGAAACCCCACAAGGGATCATAAGGGTTGGAAACAACTAAGCAACAACAATATTATTAACTTCATCCATAACTTTTAAAAAATCTTGATAATCTACCAAATAATAAATTAAGATCTGATGTGTAGCATTTACAGATTTCTGAGTTGTAGATGATCACATTGAAAATTTAACATTTGGTTCTAACCAGTATCCTGGACTTAGGATTTCTTTAGTGTAGGAAATATCTCCTGTGAAAACTCCTTCTATCAATGCAGATTAGTGAAACAGATGTTTTGCCTCTCTCCAATTTAAAATATAAAAAAGTCACACAGCCACATGGTCTTAATTGGTCTATTAGAACCAGTTATAGCCAGAAAAATCATAAAATAGATCTTAAACATGAAAGAAGGGAAAAGAAAAAGAAAAGAAAAAAACAGGAATTCTATTTAAATTTCAGTCTCTTTCCTTTGCAATTCCTGAATAACTTATACCAAAATAGCAGACCAGTTTAAAGTATGGCCTAGGTAAAAAGGTCTCCTTAAAAATTAATTTCTCTGGGTATCACTAACTCTAACTGAATCAGCTCCAATTTGCCTAGATAGACATTTTCATGGCTCACAGCAAAATGTACTAAACCGAATAACTGTAGGCTTTAATAGAATTTCACACAATCTTATTACCTCCCAATTACTTTTTTGACCTTTTTAGGATCGTTCTTCCCTCAAAAACACACATGATCTGCAATTCTGAATGTCCTTCATCCTTTGCTATCCCAAGAAAATCAATAGATCAAGTAGAATTAACATTGCACTTTGCGACTTCCATTTGTAACAAATATAGTCTCAGGGAACGCATAAATGCCGACCACACAAAAGTCTCAATGTTCATAGAGTCCAGATGTGTTTGGGTAAAGTGAGTTCCAAGACATTAGAGATATCTTTTACTTTTCTCAAATTATTAAATTAATAAAGGTATCTATTCCACCCCTACTTAGAGGCTCTCAGAAAACTGGGAAGTTGGCAGAGATTGAGACATTATATGAGACTGGAATGGTGCGTTTATCAGGAGATTTTATTAGTAACATATTCTGGAAAAGATTGGCTGGTAGATGGAGTCATTTGTTTTGGGGTTCAGTTGTGTCAGACTTTTTGTGATCCTGTTTGGATTTTTCTTGGCAAAGATAGTGGAGTCATTTGCCATTTCCTTCTCTAGCTCATTTTACAGATGAGGAAACAGGCAAACAGGGTTTAATGGCTTGCCTAGGGTGAAGCAGCTAGGAACAGTCTGAGGTCAGATTTGAATTTAGGAATATGAGTCTTCTTGATTTCAGGCTCAGCTCTCTAGGCACTATGGCACCACCTAGTTACCCCCATGCAGATGAACACCAGATGCTACTGAGGTTATGAAGAAGGATTTCTGGTTGAACTGTCACCAGATTATTGGGGGGAAAGGCTTATAGCATCATAGATTTGGAATGGACCTTAGAAGTTATTGAGGAAATGCAGGCATAGAAAGGTTAAGTGATTTGTCTAGAGTCACATCACGATTAAGTGTTAAATGTAGTTACACTCAGTTTGTTCAGACTCCAAGTGCAGCACACTAACACACAACAATCAAGCTTTATTACCTTATGGAAAATAATAACAAAGTGGACACTTGTGACTAGGAAGTTGTCCATTCTAAAAAGTATCAAAGTATGCCCAAGAACTATTAATTGAGCAGAATCTGTAAGAAAAGATTTGCAGTCCTTTAAATCTTTTTTTTTGTGAAAGAGAGATCTATCCTTTTTCTGATTGGCTCTAGAGGGAAGAACCAGGAAGAGGGGATAAATTGCAGAAAGGCAGATTTCAGGTCAATGGAAGGAGTCATTCATCAATAATTAGAGTTTTCTCAAAGTAAGTAAGATACCTTGGGAGAATGTGACTTCCCATTTTTGAAACTTTTCAAATCAAGCTGGGACGATCACTTGTCAGATATGGGTTGGACATGAAGATCTCGTAGTTTTCTTTCAAATCTTAAATTCCATGACTAATAATTTAATGTGCTTTTGTCCCTGTAGCCTGATTAGGTATATGAGGTTTAAAGTTCTTTTCTAGGCTAGAAATTGTGACAACTTACAAAAAAATTCTTATGTAACCTATGAAGCATGCATTAGGCATTGCCCCTTGCATTGCGACATCTGGTGAGGATCTGTTTGCAACAGATCTATGAGATTTATGGGAGAGACTGCTATAGTTGTGGCTGTAAACTATTTAAGATGTGTTGCTTGGTTTTATGTTCTAAATTTCCACCCACCCTTCAGATCATGTGAGTACTTTTCAAGGGTTCTTAATCTGAAGTCCTTGAGTACTTTAAAAATATTTTGATAACTGTTTCAATAATTGATTTTCTTTATAATATTATGTGTTTTATAAATTTAACAATATTTTTCTGATATGAATAGACTTCATCAGATTGCCAAAGAGTTCCATGAATTAAATGCAAAAAATTAAGAGGTCTCTGGTTTAAATAAGTTGTTTGTATAAGGTTATTATATTAAGGAAGATTATTTTAGAGAAGGGTATGACCAAGTGACAGCAATTAATCAGTGTATCAGGGCAGCTAGGTGGCACAGTGGATAGAGCACCACTCTTGGAGTTGGGAGGATCTGAGCTCAAATCTGGTCTCAGACACTTAATAATTACCTATCTGTGACTTGGCTGAGTCACTTAACCCTTTGCCTTGCAAAAATCAAAAATGAATAAATTCATCAGTGTGGAATAGTAAGCAAGAGATGTTTTTCTAAATTGTTACATTGCACACTTGTAGCAGGAATGGATTTAATTCCTGCTAATGGAAGAGTTTGTTCAAAACAAAGCAGTCTATTGTATCTGGGGAAGTTCAGTCTTGCCTGTGTCTCTTATATGCGCACCTGTAGGATTAAACCAGAGGTCTAACAAATGCCAGTCTTTCTGGATTAGGAACAACCCTTGAAATGAGAAATCAGAGCCTCCTACCTGATTTTAAGGTGACCATGGTAGTAGGAATGATGACAGCTCTAAATCCTGTGTTCTCATAATCCCTAGAAGTTTAGGGGTAACTAGGGGAATACAGTCAATAGAGCAACAGACTTGGAGTGAGGAAGACTTATCTCTCTGATTTAAATCTAACTTCAGATACTTACTAGTTATGTGACCCTATGCAAATCATTTAACCTTGCTTGCCTCAGTTTCCTCATCTGTAAAATGAGCTGGAGAAAAAAATGGCAAACCATTCCATTATCTTTGCTAAAACTCCAATGGGATTACAAAGAGTTGAATGTGACTGAAAATCAACAAAATATGATCCCAGAATACCAGAAGTAGCAAACTGCATTCCAGGTCCCTTGCCATCTTCCCAGAGGGAAGACCAGAAGACCAACTTGAACCCTTGTCAGGGAAGCCTCCCAGGGACTTCTGTAATGGAACCATACCTTCCAAAGCCCCAGTGATTCACCTTGGTCTGACTCCCCTTTTGAAGGCAGTCAAAAGAGCTATGAGGCTTCATAATAGCAGCCAGTCTATATTAGTTGGCTTTGTGATCCTTTGTTTCTCTCAAATCCCTCTTATATACTCATAATGGTGACACCATGTTCCTCAGCTGTGAGTGGCTTGGTGCTGTGCCTTTCAAAGTACTACTAACTTGTCTCTAAGTTCATAGTTGTCTCTTTGTTGCTGACAGTTTTCTTATTCCTTTACTTTCTACTCCTTATCAGGAATTCTAATCTTACTCTTCTCTGTTTTACAACATTTGACATTATTGACTGCCTCCTCCTTCTTGATACCCCCTTAACCTTGGTTTCTATGACATTGTTCTTTCCTGGTTCTTCCTTTATCTCACTGTCATTATTCATTCCCTCCTAAGTGTACGTTTCTCCTGGAATTCTTACTCACTACCAATCCTAGGCTATTATGACTTTTAAAACTACATACACTTACCAATCTGTATACTGGGTTCTATTCTCACATTATAAGTATCTTGCTAGCTTCATCCATCTAAATCTCTTTGTGGCACCTCAAACTTAACCTATCTAAAACTGAACTCAGGAGACAGCTAGGTGATACAGTGAATACTGGACTTCAAATCCAGCCTCAGACCCCTTATTAGATATATGACCCTTGGTAAGTCACTTCATCTTTCTGTATTTCAATTTCCTCATCTATAAAATGAGGATAATGATGGCATCTACCTCCTAGGGTTATATTTGCAAAGTACTTTGCAAATCTTAAAGCACTACGTGCTATATTATTATTATTATAATTACTATTATCATTGTTGTAATCTTCTACCAGAAGATAAAACAATATGCAGGTATGTTTCTTTCTTTCTTTTTTTTTTTGTGAGTAAATGGGGTTAAGTGACTTGTCTAGGGTCACATGGCTAGCTAGTAAGCATCAAAAATCTGAGGGAAGATTTGAACTCAGGTCCTCCTGACCCCAGGGCCAGTGGTCTATCCACTACATCACTTAGCTATTCCCTGCACGTCTCTCTCAGTTGATAGCATCCTTATTGTCCTTCTCATTGAAATGTTGTAATCATTTTAAACTTTCTTGCATCCTCCTCTCTTCTCCTTCCCCCCTCTCCCCTGCAATAATGCCACAATCTCTTTTGCATATCTCTCTCCTTTACTTCCCTCACATGGTCATTCTCACCACTTGCCCTGGCCAGTGTGCTCTACCTTTTGACAGTCTCTTCTTTCTCCAATCCACCTTCCATACAACTTCTAAAATAATCTTCAAGAGATTCAGGGCTGAGTATTTCACTCACTTAATAAAAAAAAAAGCTTCAGTGGAACCCTCTTATTGAGAAGATGAGAGACCATACCAGAAATTTCCCTGGAAAACTTCCAGGTAAGGAATGTCTCTACAGATGCAGATTGGTATGTCCTCTGTGATTTATAATCTTAGAGAGTTTTCTGATTCACTATGAGGTCGGTACAGTTACTGGCACAGAGTAGATGTTAAAAAAAAGTTTATTGATTGGTTGATATGACTTATCCAAAGTCACAAGGCCAATATGTGTCAGAGGTGGAACCTGAATCCAGGTAAAGCCAACATTCTATCTACTACCCCATGGTACCTTTTAAAGTATATTTTATAGGGCAGCTAGGTGGCACAGTGGATAGAGCACTGACCCTGGAGTCAAGTAACTTGAGTTCAAATTCGACTTCAGGAATTTGCACTTACTAGCTGTGTGACCCTGGACAAGCCACTTCATTCCAGTTGCTTCACGAAAGAAAAAAAAAGTACATTCCTATTTTTATTAGAGAGTATTAGAACTATTAGAGAGTAAGCTGCTTGAAAGGAAGGACTGGCAACATTATTCATCTTTGTATCCTTAATGTTTTTTTACATCTTAGACCCTTAATAAATGCCAAAAAGAATTTGTTGAATATGATGAAGCTCATTTATTTATGTTTCCATGGATTTAGTTGAAGGTAAATGACTTTTCCTGGAGAAACTTTTTTGAAAACAAGGAAAGGCAGTCAAGTATTAATTTTTTTGATGGGTGAATAGGAAGGCTCAAACCTATGATTTTATTAATTTGATGAACTCTTGGTATATAGATAGCAACTCATCTATAGGTTATAATCTTAGAGAATACTTCATATCTGAAAGCACTATATGCATGTTAGGTATTAGGTATTATATCTGTTAGTAGGGTTTTGTTTTTGTTTTTTCAATGGGGGAATAAAAGGGAGAGAAGATAGGTTTTTGCTAATTAAAAATTAAATAAAAACAAAAACAATACTAGTGAGTATGCTGGGGTGTTGAGAAGTTAAATGATTTGTCCAGGGTCATATAGTTAGCATTAAACAAGAATGGGACTTCAATTCAGGTCTCCCAAACCCAAAGCAGGCTCTTGATTTTTCATGCTACACTATTTCTCATGGTTTAGTATGATTCTTGAATAAGTTTTTTGGAGAGTTAATGAACTTAGGTGATTTGCCCAAGGTCACATGGCTAGCTAGTGAGGATAGATTTGAACTCAGGTCCTCCTGATCATCTCTTATCATCTTTTTCTCCAGTAACCACAAAACTTATACCAAATTCCTTGATGAGCCAGAATTACAGGATTGTAGAGCCACTAGGGATATTGTAAGAGCCTCTCATGCACTTCCCACATTTTATCAGTAATGAAACTGAGGTCAACAGGGACAAAATGACTTTCCCAAGACCCCAGTTGGATACTGTCAGAGGCAGGAGAAGATCCCAGGCTTTCTATTGCCCTTTCCTTGATGATATTTTTTTTTTTGTACAGATTTCCAATTGTATAATATCAGGGGGAAGAGAGAGCTGAGCCAGGCCAAGGCAGGTCATGCCA
This sequence comes from Macrotis lagotis, assembly GCF_037893015.1. NCBI lineage: Eukaryota > Metazoa > Chordata > Mammalia > Peramelemorphia > Peramelidae > Macrotis > Macrotis lagotis. The sequence goes on from NC_133665.1 coordinate 177,509,469, forward strand.
GCTCATTTTGGAAGGTAGCTTTTTGATTAAGGGAAGTGGATGAAGGGACTTTGTCTTCTCATGGCTCCTCTGCTTGCTAAGTAGTCAGGGTGGATAGGCTGCCAAAAAGAATTTCCATCATCCTGAAGTGAGCCCATTAAGGGATTGATGTTGATAGATATGCATATGTTGCTGCTAAGGAGGACAGCAGAGAAGAATGTGGAACACATGAGTTGATTAGAGTCTTCTTTATGTCAACTTTAATAATTTGTTTGAACCAAAGTATTCTGCCATCAATAGCATCATTAGGGCCTGTCAGTAAGGTATCACAGGCCTGAATTTCCCAATTATGTCTTTCATTTCTAAGAAAGGAGCCAGGACCAGTCAAGTGTCATAATAGTCACAGAATTTTGGAATTGGAAGTGACCCTGTGGCCTAGGTAGCCTACCTTATACCTAGACAAAGTTCTCCAAGCTAGAGGACCTCTGCTCAGGGTCTCTTGATGCAGCCTGTTTCACTTTTTGACAACTCTAATGGCCAAATTTGCTTTGATGCTGAACTGAATCACCTCCTTTATATTGAACATTTCTCATCTGTGTCTCCAATATTGTTCTCAAGGATTAAGCTTAGCCATAAGGGGACCTTTTTTTACTTACTTTAAATATCTATATTCAGGAAACTTGTATTAAAGATGCCTACTAGGGACAGAGAAACAATGTGGTTTAGTGGATAGTGAATTGACCTTGAATTCAGGCAACCTATCTTCAGGTTCTGTTTTTGTGCATCCTAACTCAAACTTTCAGGACCCCGGCAACTCTTTCTCATCTTTTTTCTGTGTTGTGGTTCTTTTGGACATTTGACAAAGCCCCAAGAGTCTTCAGAATAATGTTTTAAATGCCTGAAATAAAAATCAGAGGATCCTAAAGGAAAAACCAAGTGCTGAACTGAGACAAAAAGAAGTTAAGTGTCTTATCTAGGAAGTATATGACGATGGATTTGAACTCACGTATTCCTGGTTCTAGGAATAGTGCCCTATCTACCAGATCACCTAGTTGTTCATGGTAGTTAATAAATATTAGTTAACATAGCTTAGTGGGGAGCTACGCCATATATACTGCTAATCATAATAGAAGCAGATACTCCATAAGAGCCTTAGAGTGGTTTAAAACACATTGATTTGTGAGGCCCAAGTAGGACAATATTGCCATCTACAGGAGATCAGGGAAGGCTTCATGGTGGAGGAATTGTTTGAATTAGACCTTAAAAGAGTGGTGGGAATTCAACAGACAAAGAACAAGAGGCAATGCCTTCCAAGTCTAGGGAGTAGCATGAGCAAAGAAGAGGAGGTATAGAATCCATTTAAGAGAACACAACTTGTCTAGAATATCAGGTGCTTGAAGAGAAGGATGAGTTCAAGTTGGAAAGGTTAAAGTAAAACAAGAATGTGGACAGCTTAGAGAATCATACATCCATTCGGTAGGTGGTCATAGAGCCAGATGGATTTCCAAGGAAGGTTACTCTAACAGTGAAATTTGATTCAGTATATAAGTACCCATCATGGATTATAAGATCATTACTTTAGAATGGGAAGGTTAGAGGGTTAGAGGTTCACTTTGCAGAGGGAGAAACTGAGGCTGAGAGTCATTAATAGACCTGCCCAGGATTACACAATAGGTAAGTATGTCAGGCAGGATTTGAACTTACTTATTCCTTACTCCAAAACCAATACCATGTCCTTTGTTACACTTAAATGCTAAGCACTGGAAAAAGGAAATACAAAATGGCAGTTGTCTACAAAATGCCAGTGGAAGTATGCACAAAGAAAAGGAAGAATATAGACTATTCTGTGAAGGTTCAATTTCAAAGGAGAAAGAGATCAATATGAAGATATTACAAATAGTCTAGGATCATGGTAATGAATGAGTAGTCACTAGGCAGAAGGTTTGAAGAAGGTTTGAACCTGGGTGAGGGTTAAGTGGTACCGTCCTGATAAATAAGGAAATTGGGACAATGGGAAGGTTAAGGAAGATGATGAATATGCAGTTTGGGACATTTCAGTTTGATTTATGGAGAGACATAAAGGGGATCAGCCTTGCAGAAAACTGAGAATTTGGTACTAGAACCTCAAATAAAGGCCAGATCTCGAGGTGGTGATTTGATAGATATTTGCATAGAAATGATACTTGAAGCTATCAGAGTAGAAAGCAGAAAAAGAGAAACATGGAAAGATAAAGACAATTGTGAGGAGAGCCCATTGTAAGAGATCAGAAAGAAGAGAGGAAGGTAAAGAAGAAGGGAGATGAGTGCTCTCAGAGAAGTCAGAGGAGCAGGATTTAAGTGTGGATGGTGTCCCTAGATCTTTCTTTCCCAGCTAAACAGCTCCAAGTCATTTCTTTCAACCCGTCCTTCTTTGGTATGTTTTCAAGTTTTTCTCACCACTTAGAAACTACAGGTACTATTGTGTACCTATAGATACCACAGATGAGGAAATTGAGAATAATAAAGTTTCAGTGATTTACCCTAGATCACACAATTTTTAAGCATCTGAGGCAGGATATGAACTCAGGTACTCATATTACCCAGGCTAGTACTCTATTTACTAAGCCATTCTGTCTCAAGGCATAATATTATGGGACTATAGAATCATAGATTAACAGCTGGAAGGTACCTTCAGATGATTTTGTCCAATTGTTTCTTGAATTGAATTAAATTCAAGAATTAGGAGTGTGGGAATACCAGAATAGCAGATTGGATAGGGAGTTGATGCTGGACCTAGGAAGACCCTGGATAAACTCAGGGATCTAGTCAAGGCTAAGTTGTAGAGAAGATGCCACCTAATATTGGGAGAGAGAGTTTCCTCTTCTGGGAAGTGACTTTCCAGGTCATTGAGTCCAAGACTCTTGATTTTACTGAGGAACAGTCAGGTTAAGTCACTCATTCAAAGTTACTTCTGCAGTAACTAGCAGAGCCGGTCAGAATTTCAGCCCTGGTCCTCTAAATGTCTGTTCAGACCCCCCCCTCCCCATTTCCTCCCTTCATTCCTCTCATTGACCAGACATCACTGACAGTGCATGAATAAAACCAACAGTGATGCTGGAATAGGGCTAAGCCAGTGGAGAATGAGATGACTAGGGCTTGAAGGCCTCGTGGAAGGCTTCCTGAAGAATATAGTATTCAGCTAAAGAATGAAAGGAATATTTTAGGAAAATTGAGCTGGGAGCAGAGTCAAGGACAGATTGGAGCACCAAGGTAATACCTGTTTGCCCTTGGTAAGGGTTATGCACAAGATGCCATGATTCATTTGCTTGCTCAGTTTATAAGTCTGCAGACTTTTGGTCATTGCTCATGACACATATTCCATGTTTCATAAAGACTCAGCTAATGTTCATGGGGAAGATAAAAACAGGTCTGAGCTCCCATCACAAGTCAGTTCAACCTACCTCTAATCCCCTATTGTGATATATCTCTTTGGGGTATGACATTTTGCATTGCTTCTGTTTGATTCCTTTTTTTTTTTAATTTAAGGCAATGGAGTAAAGTGACTTGCCCAAGGTTACACAGCTAGGTAATTATTAAGTGTCTGAGTCCAGATTTAAACTCAAGTCCTCCTGACTCCAGGGCTGGTGCTCTATCCACTGTACCACCTAGCTGTCCCTTGTTTAATTCCTTTCTAAATTAGAAGCAAAATTATTATTACTTTTTTTGGACACAACGTAAACTTCATATACTACATAGATATTCAGACTTTACCCTAGAAAAGTATTTTTCCTGATGTCTCCATTTAGCCACTTATTTTAACCTAATGATTTGTATAATAGTTTTTGGTACCCCCCCCCAATTTATTCAGTGGATCGGATCCTTAATCTCCTCAAGATGGCCCACTATTCCCTCTATTTGTACATATTAGCAACTGTGTTGGCCCATCTTGCCTATGGGACTCTGCTCCACATCCTTATGTAATTCCTCCAGCGGGAGTCTGCTGAAGATCTTCCTGGATTAACTCCAGTGGCTCCTTCTTAGGATCATAGGGTCCTAGGTCTAGAGATGGAAGGGTCCTCGGAGATTTAGTTCAATCCTTTCTCACTTCATAGAGGAGAAAAAGATCCAAAGAAATGAAATGATGTACCCAAAGTTCGTACAGATAGCAAAAATCAGAGTATTGAAACTTTGTCCCTTGACTTTAGAACCTGTGATCTTTCTACTCTTCTCTTCACCACCAGTCATTTACAACCTGGCCCTAACCTGTCTCTTTAGCTTTATGCATTGCTCCCCACCTTCCTCTCCTGCACCTATATACCATGATTCACTCAGACTGAGCTTCTTCTTGTTCCTGATGCACGATATGCAATTTATGACCTCTAAGCCCTGGCTGAACTCCAGGGGCTGGAATCTTCTCTGTTCCTCTTGGAATTCTGAGGTTCTCTCAAAGCTCAACTCAAATGTACCTTCTATATGAAACCCACTCCTCTCACTCCATTCCTGGTTATTAGCACTCCTTCTCCCAATCATCTCATTTCTATTTTTGTATATAGCTATAACTATGTAACTTTATATAACTAAAATTTTATAGCTATATGTACACACCCACATGCATACCATCCTCTTTGGGTAAAGTTTAAACTCTTTGAGATCACGGACCACTGTTTCACTGTTTGGTTTTATTTTTTAAACTCTATTGCCTAGTCCAAATTTGGCATGTGGGAGGAAATTAATAGAAGGTTACTGCTAAAGTGTTATATATCCAGGGTTAACATTTTATCCATTATTTTTTTAGGTCCAAAGTCTAAACTCCAGACAGTTAACAGAACAATACATCAATCCTGATTTGTACCATTTGCCAATTTCTGAGGTGTAAATGCTCCCATTGAACATTTATTTATTTATTTTGGAATTTTACAATTTTTCCCCTAATCTTGCTTCCATCTCCCAACCCTTCACCCCATCACAGAAGGCAGTCTGTTAGTCTTTACATTGTTTCCATGCTATACATTGATCCAAACTGAATGTACTGAGAGAGAAATGATGTCCTTAAGAAAAAAAATAAAACATAAGAGATAGCAAAATTAAATAATAAGATAACAGGTTTTTTTAAAAAAAATTGAAGGTAATAGTCTTTGGTCGTTGTTCAAATTCCACAATTCTTTCTCTGGATACAGATGGTATTCTCCATTGAAAACTGTCCCTGATTGTTGCTCTGATGGAATGAGCAAGTCCATCAAGGTTGATCATCACCCCCCATGTTACTGTTAGGTTGTATAATGTTTTTCTGGTTCTGCTCATCTCACTCAGCATCAGTTCATGCAGATCTTTCCTGGCTCCTCTGAATTCCCACCTCTCCTGGTTTCTAATAGAACAATAGTATTCCATGACATATACCACAGTTCGTTAAGCCATTCCCCTATTGATGGTCATTCACTCAATTTCCAATTCTCTGCCACCACAAACAGGGATGCTATGAATATTTTTGTACAAGTGATATTTTTACCCTTTTTCATGATCTCTTCACAGTATAGACCCAGGAGTGGTATTGCTGGATCAAAGGGTATGCATATTTTTGTTGCCCTTTGGATATAATTCCAAATTGTTCTCCAGAAAGGTTGGATGAGTTCACAGCTCCACCAGCAATGTATTGGTGTCCCAGATTTCCCACATCCCTTCTAACATTGATCATTGTCCTTTCTGGTCATGTTGACCTCCCACTGAACATTTAACCATAGGTTCCAGATCCCTTTTGTGATGTATCTCTTTGGTGTATGACATTTTACATTGCTTCTATGTGATTCCTTTAAAAATTAGAAACAAAATTATTAATAATTTTTTTAGACACAACATAAGCTACATATATATATATACACACACACATTTAAGCTTTAGCACTGAAAAGTATTTTCCCTGGGAAGAGTTAAGGAAAACAACCAAAGAATGAATAATAACTGATTGTCCATGTCACTTCCCACTCTTGTACCTTATCCATTGCCAACAGAACTCTGGTAGCATGGTGCCATCATGGTCCATTGCATTTAACTTAACTTTGTTCTTAGAATTGTCTTTACTTCATTACAAATGTCTACCACTTATCATCTGTGTGTCCTAAAGTGGGCCTCAGTTTCTTCAACTGAAAAATGAGAAAATTAGACTAAATGGCTTCTGAGGTTCCTTCCAGTCTTTAATCTGTGTTTTGATATGCAGTCTAACTGCAGCTAGTATGGAGTAGGTTGTGGGCATCTAAATGGTGGAGTAGATAAAATGCCAGGCTGGGGAGTTAAAATCTGGTCTCAGACACTTACTAGGTATGTGAACCTGGACAAGTCACTTAACTCCATTTGTCTCAGTTCCACGTCTGTAAAATTGAGCATGAGAAGGAAATGGCTAGGCGCTCCAGGGTCTTACCTAAGAAATGGTGTCACAAAGAGTCAGATATGGCTGAAATGACTAAACAACAACGAAGTAGGCTGACCTAGACACGACCATATCTCAAAGAGGGAGGAGGCAGACTAACACATAATTGAGAATGACATTTTAAAATGGAAAAGCAAACTTGGCTGATTACCTAGGGATTCATATCTCTCCACATTCTCTTTGTGTTCTTATCTAACTAATTCCAAAGTGGCACTATTTAATATGAATGTCATTGAGTTCATTTATTCTGTACTGAAAAGAAAACGATGTTTAAAGAAAGCAGTTAAAAATCATTTTTTCTGACAGCTTGGCTCAGGGATATTATTTTTAAAATCTGTTTGCTTACACTGATGAAAAAGCAGTAGTGATCACAAAGTTCTGTGGCTCCTCACGGTATTACTAGATAAGTAGATCAGAGGAATATAGGAAACAAAGCAGATATGTATTTTGTCAAGACATTTGACTACATCTCTTAGGATATTCATGTGTAGAAAATGGCAAGATATGGTCTGAATAGTAGCATTGTTAAAGTGAATTATAAGTGATTGAATGATGAGATGTGAAAAGTGATGATTAAAGTAACAATGTCCACATGGTTAGAGGGTCTCTAGTGTAGTGTCACAGAGCTCAGAGTCATTTAAAAATCTATTTTATTGATTTTTTTTACCTTAAACCCTGTATTTTCCCTAGTATTCTTCTCATTGCTTATTCCAGAGAGCCATTCCTTTAAAAAAAAAGCTTGTTTTTTTTAAAGAGAGATTAAAAATTACATTCATGGATCACATTAGTTTTTCCATTCTCAATGATAGTCATCTGCTTTGATTCTAATTCTCTGATACCATGAGGATGTGCATCCATAAAAATTTTAGAGTATATGGAGCCTTTCTTTTTGTCAATGACCTCCTTGGAATATGTACATTTTATTGGAATCTCTACATCAAAGGATATAGATATTTTAGGCTCTTTAATTGCATAATTCAAAATTTCTTTCCGGAGTTTTACAGCTCTACCAACAGTACATTAGTATGCTTGTGTTTCCATAATCCTTCAACATTAACTATTCCAGTCTATTGTTATATTTGCTAATTTCATCATATATGGACTGTTTTGATTTGATTTTTATTATAAGCAATTTAGAATAATCTTTCATTTGTTTTTTTAATAATTTGCAAGTCTTCTGAAAACTCTTTGTTCCCATTCTATGACTGCTCATTTAATAGAAATTTTTTTTGTGCCTTAATTATTTCTGCTAGGTTTTTATATATTAGATAGCAAACTTCTACCTAAGATCAATGTTGAAAATATTTCCCCCATCAACCATTTCCCTTATCATAGACATGTTAATTTTGTTTAAACAAAATTATTTATTATATTTCTTGTGACTTCCTTCTATTCACTATTTGAATAAGAATATGATCTGTTTCTATTCTATTTTTATGGTACAGTTTTGAATTTTCAGGCCACCTATCTATTTTGAATTTGTTTTGAAATATGGTATAAAACATTGATCTGTCTTATTCCTTCCAGATTGCTAGTTCTAGTCTTCCAAACAAGGGGAAGGGGTTCTTGTCCTGATTCAATATGTTTATTAGTTGGTTTTTTTTTTGTAGGCAGAGATGACTTATCAAATCTATTGTCAATACAATGTTGGGAGGAATCATGAATACTTTGGGTGACAGTAGATCTTGACAAGAGGGAAAGTGGCTTGAAATTAATATAATAATCAATTATAATGATATTTAGCAAGAATAAATAAAAAGTCCTAAGATTAGTCCTAAAAATAAATATATGAATTTAGGATACAAGAGACTTCATTTATCAGCAAAACCATAAGAAAAAAATCTTGAGGGTTTAGTGGTTTAGAAACTGCCCAAAACCTATCACTATCTTGGATAATGTGAATATAAGTATAACCCAAGGACAATGGGTTTTTAGACATATAAAATAATGAGAAGAATACTGACATTAAAGAAGATGAACCTTTGTTGGAAGACAATCTTGTGGTCATTTAAAACCCATTACAATTTTTCCAAAGGGAATTCAGTTCATTTTTCCCCCTCCATTTCTGGACCCTGCTCATTGTTTGTACATAGTAAAATATATGTCTGAATGAACCAAGTCTGAGTTGTTCATCCAATTGAGTAAAAGGCATTCTTCATCCACTTAGTTTTTCCAAGATGAATAGTTAGGACAAACTCTTGAGAGTGTATGGATCTCATTTTATGTCTCTGGATTGTTGTCGACTAGAGGGAAACAGCACAAGGCAACCCTGAAAGAGGAACATTTGAAGGTCCTACAGTGAATCCCTCTTTTTGGTAAGATTAATAAATGAAAAATATCTTTTCTTTAGACAATTATATACAAGTGGAAGATTAGTCTCTCCTCATTGATGGAGAATAATTGCTTGATACTTAGGGCTTGGTAAGGGGAGGAGTTGGTGAGAGCTTTGGAAAGGAGTCATCCTTGTTCTTTTGGCTTCCACTTTCAAGAGAGGAGATACATGGTTTCAGGTTCTTCTCAAGGAGAGGTACCTGGAAGGAGAGAAAGACTTTAGTAGAAACTGATGTGTAGAAGAGTTGGTGTCATGAACGTGTCCCTATTCCTAACATCACACTGGTCGGGACTTTGGGGAAATTCCCTTGGGTGAGACCAAAGTCTGTCTGTCTGTCTGTCTGTCTGTCTGTCTCTCTCTCTCTCTCTCACACACACACACACACACACACACACACTCTCACTTCCTATCTATCTCTTTCTCTCTAAATCTTTCTCTTTGTCTCTTTTTCTTGAGATGCTATTTACATGTTGTTTCCCTCTCTGCCTCCCTTTTCTCTTTCTCACTTTCTCCATGTATCTTTGCCTCTTCCCCTCTTTTTTTTGAGCTTTTATTTACATGTTGTTTCCACTGATAAGTGCCTTGTTCTGCTTTGGTCTCTGTATCCCCACTGGCACAGTGGAAGATAAACAAATACTTGTTCATTGGTTGATTAATTTATAGGTGGTGGCAATAAGAGTGGAAGAAATTCACCATGGAGTCAAGTCCATGAATTCTTCTGGCAAAGGGAAAGATCAAGTAGTCATCTCTAGAACTGAATTCTTTCCTTGACAAGAGAAACACTATCATTATTTCACTTGAGTATTCTGGATAATCTTAATGTGAGACAGATTCAGAGGACCCGATTTACCTTTATAAGTCAAAATATGAATGTGTCTTTGTAAATGAGTCTTCAAAGAAGGTAATCTTTGAAGCACTGCTCAGTGATGGTTGCACTATACAGAGCTATTCAAAATATTTTGTTTTTACTGGTATAGTCATCCATGACTTTTCCAGAGTCATAAACTTTAAGATCGATCTGGACAAAACATTGAACAGATTCTGGGTGGAATGGCACACCTGCCCATTCTTTGTTTCATTTCTTGGATTTTATCCAATCTTCCTTTTTTGTATAGGACTTCCCGAAGACCTTTTGGAAATGGTGTCTGAATAATTACAGAAAATTATTGATGAAATAGATAAACCATGATGGGACAGACAAGTCTTAAAGATGCTTCTACGTCTTTTTTGTCTTCACTCACACAGCCACCAACTTAGTGTACACTCATCACCTCCACCTGTCCAATTTTGGCAGCTTCCTCATTAGATTTCTGCTTTCAGTCTCTTCCTGCTCTGATTCATGCTCCTCACACCTGTCAAAATGATATCTGCATAGAGCAGATTTGACTGGACCAATGCAAACTCTTACTTTGAGTTTAAAGACCTTTAAATCTACCTCCAATCTACCTTACCAGATGGATTTCATATTATTCTTTTTCCCAGGCACTCCACATTCCTGACAAATTGACATAGTTGCTGTTTCCCACCCACAATAATACATCTCTTGCCTTAATACCTTTGCCTAGGCTGTTCCCTCATGCTTGGAATTCACCTCTGTTTCTTAGGATACCTTAAGTCTTTCAAAGTTCAGTTCAGATGCCACCTCCCCACTCCCCTAATTATTACTATTCTCCAAATTTATTTTCTTATCAGTGTCTATGTTGTATGCTATCACTGCAGAATATGAGCTCTTAAGGATAGTTTTTTTTTGCTTTGCTTTTATCAATGTATTTTCTATACTTAGCAGAGTGCTTAATAAATGAACATTAACATTTTAATAGTATTAATAATATGAATAATGATTCAATTATTCAATAATCCAATTAATTTAATAAACAATATACTTGCTAACACAAATATATTTAACTATTAATGAGGAAGCATAATATTACATGTTAGATATTAGTATATAATATTAAGCTTAGGTAATTAATGTTAAAATTGATATATGATAATATATTCACATTAATATATAATAATAAGTTGAAGTACTTAGTAAAGAATTGTTGAATTAAATTGTTGATTGGGAAACATACCAAAATGATTCAGTCCCATCTTGATGAGGAGGCAGCTAGTCCATAGCTTCACTGAGGACAAAGCTTTTCCTAAGCTGTGAGAAATCCATAGGATTTAATGGTTCTTCCCCCTTTCATATTTTCTTTTCCCAGGAATGACCTCCTCCTTCTTTCACCTTGCTCTCTGTGCTACTGATGAAAATAATCAGTCTATCCCTGCTTTCTAATCAGATTACTTCCTAGTTCCTTTTTTTTTTTTGGTTTGCTTGTTTTTGTTTTCGCAAGGCAATGGAATTAAATGACTTGCCCAAGGTCACACAGCTAGGTCATTAATAAGTGTCTGAGGCCAGATTTGAACTCAGGTCCTCCTGACTCCAGGGTCTGTGCTCTATCCACTGCGCCACCTAGCTGCCCACTACCTAATTCTTTGAAAATCTTCTTTTTCCAAGCAGAGGGAGCATGTTATATAATCTGAGGTCATCCCAGTATCATCATGGTATGAGCTATTTTTGCATAATTATATATATATATATATATATATGTATATATATTGTAATAAGGGGTTTAGGGGCAGCTAGGTGATGCAGTGGATAGAGCACTGGCCCTGGAGTCAGGAGGACCTGAGTTCAAATCCGGCCTCAGACACTTAATAATTACCTAGCTGTGTGACCTTGGGCAAGCCACCTAGGTTTGAATGGCTAGTAAATGTCTGAGTTTGAATTTGAACTCAGGTCTTCCTGAACAGTGCTCTATCTGCAACCCCACCTAACTGTCATCAGTCTGTTCCCCATCTACTTAATGGGACTTCCAGGAAGAAGAGGTAGGTTCCATCAGAGCACAGAAAGTGGGAAAACTTTGGAATGACTTAGGAAAATGAGTTTTTAAATGAAAAGGTAAACCTATCCTAGTCCAAGATGACCTCATCCTTTGAGGGGGCAGCAAACCCCCAAATAGGATACAGTTAGCCGAAATTGGCTTAAAATGTGAAGGGAGCCGTGTCATTCTTGTAGTTTTCAAAAGGAGATGGATAGCAGCAAAAGATCAGCTATCCATGACTATCCAGCACCTTTGGGCTCATGGATCCTCCAGGAACAATGCCTGTCAGTTTAGGGAGGCAGATTCCATTCATATTTTGGAGCACTTGGACTCTATACACTAGGATCCTGTGAGTGTGTGTGTGTCTGATGGGATTTTCAGAGGGTTGTATTAAATGGTTGAGAGATGATCCTTGACATAAACATTTTTTTTTTAGATTTTTGCAAGGCAATGGGGTTAAGTGGCTTGCCCAAGGCCACACAACTAGGTCATTATGAAGTGTCTGAGGCTGGATTTGAACTCAGGTACTCCTGACTCCAGGGCCAGTGCTCTATCCACTGCACCATCTAGCCACCCCTGACATAGACGTTTTTAAATGGATCACTCAGCCAGGCAATGTACTAGGTGCTGGAAATATAAAGACATAAAGTAGAAGCTCTCTGCCTTCAAGAAGCTTACATTCAATCAAGGAAGTCAACATGTATGCTTATAAGAATATAAAGAAGATGTATAAAGTAGTTGGGGAGGTTGGGGGGTGGGGTTGGAGGAAGAGATCTGGGAAGACTACCCCCCCAAAAGGTGGTGCTTGAAAACAGTCTTTTTTTTTTTTTAGGGTTTTTTTTTTTTTTGCAAGGCAAATGGAGTTAAGTGGCTTGTCCAAGGCCACACAGCTAGGTCATTATTAAGTGTCTGAGACTGGATTTGAACCCAGGCACTCCTGACTCCAAGGCCAGTGCTTTATTCACTACACCACCTAGCTGCCCAGTGAATACAGTCTTGAAGGAAGTGAGTGCTTCTATTGGGCAGAAGGAAGAAAGGAGAGTATTGAGTAAGGGGACAACCAATTTAAAGTCAGGGAGATAAAAGATGGAGACTTTGTTTGAGGAACTGCACAAAGTCCAGCTTAGCTAGACAATTGAACTGGATAACAGGATTAAAATAGAAATATCCTGAAGAAGGAGGATAAGTACTCATCCATTCCTCTTCCTTCTTCCATTCTCCACCATCCTCCCCAAAGTTTGAAGGCCTCTTGGTATGCCAGTATGGTGCAATTAAAAAGATGAATTTGGGGTCCAAAGGCCAAGCTTCCATTCCTAGCTTTGGAATTTATTGTCTGTAGAACCTTAGACACAAAGTTCTCCTCTTTGGACTCTAGGCTCTTTATCTTCCAAAAGTTGGAATGTATTTCCTTGTAAGAAGGGACTATTTCATTTATTCTATTTGCATCCCACAGTGCTTGGCCCAGAGTAGGTGTATAATGATTGTTGAAAATTGACAAGAAGACCTCTAAGTTCCCTTCCACGTTTAAATCCCAAGATTGTAACCCAATTTATATTTCATGTTATTACCTTTGAATGAGGCTAAGGTTCCATTTAAAACACAAATTGGTACTTAATAAAGTTTATTTTACTTTCTTTTACTTCTCCCAGGACTGTGACTAAACTCCCACTGGGAAGGTGAAGGGAATTTCTTTCCTTATTTACTTAACTAATTTTGGGATTATCCACTGATAATCAGAGAGAGAGGTGAGTGGAAGCTTCCAAAATGGAACTTCTCTCTGAGTGGGTTGGCATTGATTGACCAGAATTCTCTTAGTGATGTGGAGAAGGGAGGCATGGTATCTTATCTGAGGTCTTGGAATTTGGTTTAAAAATATTTTGATAACTACATTTCAATATTATTGATTTGCTTTACCATCCTGTTTCATGAATTAATTCAAAAATATCTATCCTCATCTCTATTTTTTTTAGAACCCCTGATAATCTCAATAATTCAAGGCTATGAGGTGGGAATCCTACTGTTAGATGCATTGTGGGATACTGGGATGTTTGAATTGCAAGTCTGCTGTTATTGGCCACCTGTGGCCTTTGACAAGTCATCTGTGGACCTTGGTTTATTCAGTATGACAAGGGAGTTGGTCCTGATGACCTCAAATGTCGTTTCCAATCCTGTTTCTGATCCCATGAACTCCTTTTTTTCATTTAGAAACTGAAACTGAAAGCAAGGGCAAGCTGGTAAGTGTTTAACAGACTCTCTGGGCAAAAAATATGTTCACATGACACACATGTACATTTAACATTTTCATCAGCAATCAGTTCCCTGGAGTAACCAGCTCTAGGTACCCCTGGGAGGCAGTATGGTATAGTGGAGAGAAGTCTGGTTTTGGAATCCAGATGTCCAACTTTTGACAAAGACTAGTGTTTGAACACAGATAAGTCATTGAAGCTTTGGATTTACAAAGGAAAATTTCACAGCAATGAAATAATCATCCCACACCAAAAATAAAATGAAATAAAATAAAAAAAAACTTTGGGGAGGATGGTGAAGAATGGAAGAATGAAGATGAATGGGCTGATCCTCCTTCTTCAGGATATTTCTATTTTATTCCTGTTACCCAGCTCAGTCATCCAGCTAAACTGTCCTATATGCCGAGGTGTATAAGAGGTTCAAATGAGATAATGTATTTGTTTTGGTCTGGACATGTGATTTCATCAGCATAGAGAATTTTATTCTAGAAATTCCTTTCCCCAATGGAGATTGGTAAGCCTATAACTGATAGTCTTTAAAAAAAATTTAAGCAATTTTTTGTTGTTTTAAGTTTCAATCTATCTCTCTTTCTCCCTCCTTCCTTCCTTTCCTTCTTACTCACCTTATATTAGAGAAGACTACCATTTCACTCAGCTATAGAAATGTATGTAAAATCATTTTTATCATCCTTCTAATTATCAATTCTTTCTCTGAAGGTGGATCCCATCTTCCTTCATGGATCCTTTAAGTATATGTAATACTCAGGCTAGCTTAATTGCTCACAGTTGTTCTTCGAATAGTATTGCTGTTACTGTATATAATGTTCTCTTCATTCTTCTCAACTGATAGGGTGCTGAGAAATTAAATGACTTTTCCAGTTGGTATTTATCAGAGACAGGAACTTGAACCCAAGTCTCTCTGATTCTCAGACCTTTCCCCTTTTCTACCATACAACCAGGTTTTTCAATGAGGGTATGGTACTTTCTAAATCTTAAACATTTCACTGAATGTCAGACATCATTACTGCTATTGTTGATTATTCCTTTTGAATTGAATCCACTATTAATGTGGAGAACTTTAAGCTTTCAGTCAACTGGGTGCACCTGCCATGGGGTTTTGGGTATCCTGGTAGTCATGTACAAAGGCAGTCTGCTTAAAGAGGTTGTCTCTGCCTTCCTGGGATAAAAGGGGTTCTTTGCAGTTCATTGACCATCATGTATCAAACATAGAGTGGTATTAGTGGGCAGTGGGTAGAAAACTTCACCTTGAAGTTGAATGAATTCCCAAGACAGAGGACTATCTATACTACAGATAACACCTTGATGGGGAGTCAAGAGTTAATCGTGTTAAAAAACATGTCTTGAAAGCTTCTGGTAGGCTTTCTTTCTCCAAACTAAACAATCTTGGTTTCTTTAATCTTTTCACACACTCTATTTTTTCCAACCATTTCATCATTTTCATTGCTGTCCTCCAGAGCCTCTCTCAAATTCTCAACATTCCTCTAAAGATGGGGCGTCCCCAGTCTGGACAAAGTGGTCCTGAGGCACAGGGGAGAGTCTGGTCAGAGAAGTATTAGAAAGGGTGAAAATAAGGCAGGACAGGCCCTTCTATTAGGAGGAGGAAGAATGAATCTTCTTAGTCATCTTTGCTCAAGGCACCAGGCCAGGAAAACTTCCTGGCTCTCTCCGGAGAAGAGGTGTCCTTATCACTGAGCATGGACAGACTGGACTACCCATATCTCAGAATTAAGCACTTTCACAATGTGTTGCTTGCTCAGATACTTTGTCTTTAGGCAGCCGCATATGGGATGGTTGAAACAGACTCTTACTATCTATGTGTCCCTAGGGCAAGTCACTCAGCCTCTCAAGACTAATTTTTCTTATTGGTGAAATGGGGATAGTGGTTAATAGAGGCAATAAGTTCAGGCATACTGTGGAGATATCTTGTTTGGGTTCTTCCAGACCACCCAGTAAAGCAAGTCATATACATTTTTTGTTTTCCTAGTACAAATGATTACACAATACTGTAGTCTATTAGGTATTATTTGTAAATGTTAACCATCATCTGAACCTTCAGTTTATTCATAATCTTTTTGCCAGTGGAGGGTCTTGTCTGATATTGGTGGGTACTGACTGGATCAGGGTGGTAGTTGCTCAAGGTCAGGGTGACTATGGCAATTACTTAAAATAAGACAACAATGAAGTTTGCCAGATCAATGGACTCCTCCTTTCACTTGAACAAAGAGGCCTTTAAACTGATCTACGTTCAATGTGTCTCAGACAATAAAGAAGCCACAGAGAGCAGTCAAAATACATACAACATTGATTAGTTTTACTATCTTATTGGGCACCTTTAAACAATTATAAGAGTAATTTTTTGTTTTTGTTTTTTAAGGATACAGCTAGGTAATTATTAAGTGTCTAAGGTCGGATTTGAATTCAGGTCCTCTTGACTCCAGGGCTGGTGCTCTCTCTATCCACTGTGCCACCTAGCTGTCCCCAGTAGTAATTTCTAAGATCACTGATCTCTGATCAGAGTCATGTCATATATAATTATAATGAAAAAGTTTGAAATATTGTGAGAATCACCAAAATGTGAGGCATGAAGTGAGCAAATGCTATTGGGGAAATGCACTAATAGACTTGCTTGATGGAGGGTTGCCCCAAACCTTCAATTTGTAAAAAACTAAAATACCTGAGAAGCATAATACAGTGTAACACAATAAAATGATGTTTGCCTCTTAAGAGCACCAACCACAGAGTTAGTAGAAATGGAGCAAATTAAAGTCATCAAATTAGCGGGATTTCCATTCTGCCCCAGCATTTACTTCTATGTAACCTTGAGCAAATCATTTTACTTTTTGAGACTCAGTTTCTTCATTTATAAAATAAGGAGATTGGAAATTATAACTTTTGATTCTAAAATTGTACTTACTTCACAGGTTGTTGTAAGGATCAAAAAGTCCTACACAAATGCCAGGAATTATTATTATTACTATATTAGCAAGCGCTTTTAAAGCACCTAGTCTATATTAGATAACTGTACTAAAGTCTGGCAAAAAATGGTTCCTAACAAGGAGCAGCTGGATGGTTGCAGGGGATCGAACAATGATATTGGAGGCAGGAGGATTTGAATTCAAATTTGGCTTCATACTCTAATTGTGTGACCTTGGGCAAGTCACTTAACCCTACTGCCCTGCAAAAAGAAAAAAGAAAAATGGTCCCTAACCTCAAGGAACTTGACAGTCTAATGGGGGAAGTTCATATTCTGATTATTATTATTATTGTTGAGTAATATGTATATATATATATATATGTTAATATATAGTTCAGAGATTCTTAAACTTTTTACGTGTGTATATGTGTGTATCATAGTCATTATCTTATAGTCAGGGAAAGTATATGGACCCTATAATAGAATAAATCACACAGGATTACTAAAGAAAGCAATTATATTGAAATACATTTCAAAGTACTAATAAGCCAAGTTGATAGCACCCAAGGTATAAGAACCCCTGTATTTGTTTCATTAAACATGATAGATTGCATGATATAAGTACTTAGACTTACTAAATCCTTTTTATATTGAAGTTCTATGGGTTATACCAAGGTGGCCTTTGTTATCGAAAGAATGACTTTGCTAAGCTACCAGGCAGGAAAAATGAAGAGTTGCTTTCTGTTCTTTATTATTTGTACCACCTTGGATAAGTCACCTTAAGTCTCTGGATGGTATTTCCTTATCTCTAAAAAAAAAAAGAGTTGGATTGATGACCTCAACAGGTCCCTTCCAGCTTGAAGTCAATTTTTATGTGTGAAGATGGATGAAATATGAATTGGAGAAGTGCAAATGTTTGATTCTGGATTTGTACTTCAAAATGGAGGCAATCTGGGCATCTCTTCAACAGAGAGTAAAATGAACTTTGACAATTTAATGTGCCCTGCCTCCTCTTAGTGACCAAGTTCTTTCTTTTTAAAGTAAGGAAAAAGCCAAAGTGTTTTCTTGTCATAGACAGGCGAGCCCAGAGAGAATGTTTAATGAATGCCTGAGGAATTAGACCTAAAGCCCTCATTCCTGCTAAAAGGAGATCTGCTCTTTGGAATTCTCTTCTGCTAAGCCTTATGTCAAGTCAAAAGAAAACATGGCAGCTGTAGCTGGCATGCAATGACTGCTGTAAGGTCCTCAACTATTTCTGGAATGAAAATTAATGTTCAGGCTATAACTTTGTTGCAACAGACATTGGCAGGAGCCAGTGTTTCCCCAATTTCCAAATATCTCTGCCCCTTAGGAATTATGGGATCATAGTTCAAGATGTTGAAGATGGGGGAGGGGTGGGACTGAGAATTTGAGTGGGGAAGATGTCATCTTTATTTCCCTGATTTTTCATTTCCTTAATACTTTTTTGATTTTATTTTCTGTATTTAAAAACATAATTTTTAGAAAGGGTCCATAAGCATTAACCAGAGTACCAAAAGGGTCTCTGGTTAAGAATTTATGCCCTATGTGGCCCTCAAAGTCCATTCATGTGGCATTATTGCATTTTATCATTATGCTCTTTAGTAATATGGATTACACTGTCATCATACATAATTTCTAAATTTTGTATGAGGTCCTTGACAAGTTTTGCCCAGAAGAGCTAAAATATTGGATACTCATGCCCTAGCCTAGAGCTTAAAGAGACCTTAGAAACCATTTAGTCCAACTCCCTCATTTCACTGATGAGAATATTGAGACTCTGAGATGTTAAGTGATTTGCCAGAGGACATCCATATACCAAATGGAAGAGTTGGGATTGGAAACTGGGCCTTCTCTTTGCCAACTCTTAACCTCTCTTGGACAACTCTCCTACCAACGTGGGGAATCTTTGGTTTATCAGGGAACAAACTCATAGGAAGAATGTACTATGTGTATGTATATCACATATAAACATATATATGCACACATATATGATGTGTTTGTCCTTCATTTTTGAAGAAGACCATGACATCAGGGAGGTGATGCCCTGACAAGCAAGTTGGGAAGAAGAACTAAATTTCAATTTGGGATTACACTTCAGGTTGGGGGGTCTTTCTATAGGGTTTACTTCCCAGGTGACATTGGTTAAGCCATTTAATCTTTCTATGTCATAGTTTTTTCATCTATAAAATGTGGGCTGTGGACTAGAGGGCTTCTAAAATCCCTGTCAGCTCTATCTCTATGATCCTATAAACCTAATTTCTTATTTCAATGATTAAAAGATTGATATTATAATTGGCTCGATCTAAAACAGATCCCTGACTTATTAGCTAATATTGAAGTTCTTCAGTAGCTGAAAATTTCAGCTATTTTGCAGCCAGTTTGGTGATGAGCTTTTACATGTACACACACACACACACACACACACTCCACATGGGTTGTAGATAGTCATTTTATCCTCTAGCCTATCTTTGCAGTCTTTCCAACTTGGCAAAATTCCACTGACCTAGTCTTCAAGATTGCAAGGTCATATCCCTTCTATAATAATGTATACAGGGAGCACTTCTAGAGAAATGATTATTCACTTTAGGGAAGGTAAAGAACCATATTAATTCACACATTTCCTTTCATACTTTCCCCCCTTCTCTCCTGATGGAGTGAAGGCCACTTTTTTCCTATCCCTGATATTGTAGGTACAATAGAATTATAGATTTAGTACTGAAATGGCCTTTATAGACTGTGTAGTCCAACACCTTCCCCCCCCTTTCCATGCAAGATCATACAGCTAAAAGCATCCCAGATGAGATTTGTATCCAGGTCTTTATGACTACAAGTACAGCACTAGAAACACAATTTCATATTATCCATGAAGGAAGTCAGTGCAGGTTATGACTTAAAGGATAAATCCAGGGAAGATGTGTGAACCACATAAAAGCTAAGTGACTTGCCCTGGGTCTACTAACTGGTAAGGATCAGAGACAACATTTCAACTAGGACTTCAGCCAAGGCTTCATGACTCTAATCCCCTTCCCCACACCTTGATTTTATTCAGTGGATACTTGCTTCTATGAGAGATGGAAGGAGCATTTTGAGTGGGATGGTCTTTTCTGAGATGAAACATCCAGAAAGTTTGTCTCAGTAAAGTTCCAAGAAATAGAAGCATCATGGAGTAGTAGTAGTTAAGGTACCATTGAGGTGACCTGGTGGAGTGCTGAATTTGCATTTAGAAAGACCTGAGTTTGAATTCAGTTTTAGACTGAATGTCTGTGATGTTGGACAAATCACTTAACTTCTCATAACTTCAGTTCCCTTATCTGTAAAATAGTACTTACCTCCTGTCATAAATGGCTGGAGAATACTTAGTCCAGAGTGATGAAAATGATTTTTTATTAAGATATCTTAACAAAATGGCACACCTCTCTCATGGTGGGAGAGGGGAGGGGAAATCCCAACATACAAGCTCTTTTATGCACTTTGAAAGACTTTGTTCCTGCCCCATTCATGCCAACCATAGGCTGGGTCATAAATCTAATTGATACATTAGTTCCTATATGTTTCCCCACCCTGCTCATTATACTAATGAGCAAGAACAGATAGATTTCCTTGAGCTTGTGCAAAGGAGAAGGTAAAGACTAGGTTATTCTAATCTAGTTTGTCATTTTTGGAATGGGATTAGGAGAACTCTCCCAGTTTTGTGATTGACGGGCTATTCCCCCCTTGTAATGGATTTCAAAGGAGCCTCCCTCCAGACCCT
Source organism: Macrotis lagotis (assembly GCF_037893015.1). Classification (NCBI taxonomy): domain Eukaryota; kingdom Metazoa; phylum Chordata; class Mammalia; order Peramelemorphia; family Peramelidae; genus Macrotis; species Macrotis lagotis. The sequence goes on from NC_133665.1 coordinate 177,530,002, forward strand.
GTGAAGACCAACAAAGACTTTCATTCCTCACACTCCCAAAGTCCTTGTGAGTCTCAAATGGAGCTATATTTGTAGAATGTCTTTGTAAAACTGTATAGTGTTGTGAAATATTCGTGTTGGCATGGGTATTTTCTCACCCAATAGAAATAACTGCCTGTTGGCTTAGAACGGACTTCAAGAACCACCTTGTTGGTAAAAAAAAAAAACAAAACCAGACATCTAACTGCAAGCACTTTTGTTGTGAGAAATATGGGGTGTTTGTTTGGGTTCCAGGGGAAAGTGAAGGGTTTACATTGCAAAGACTGGTATCTGCCTATATTGTTGCCTGTGGGCAGGTACTAAGTTAAAGTCAAAAGACAGCCTCAATCTGATCAAAAACTAAGATTAGGCCCCCTATGCCCCACCTAGTTCTAAATTAACCTAGGGTCTTGATCTTCTCCTTTGCACATGCTTAAGGAGGTAGGGTTCTTCCTCATTAATATAATGATCAAGGTGGGGGAAACATATGGGGATCAATGTATCAATTAGATTGTGACTCCAGCCAATGACTGGCATGAAGGGACAGGAACAAAGCCTTTCAAACTGTATAAAAGAACTTCCATTTCTGTGATTCCTTGGCCCCTCTTCCACCTTGAGAGGTGTGCCATTTGTTGAGACATCTTAATAAAAATACCATTTTAATCACTCTGGACTAAGTATTCACGAGCCATTAATATCATTGATGAAAAGCTCTTCCAAATTCAGTTGAGGTTCTAAGATGGTAGAAGGATGAATCAATGGAAAAAGCATTTATTAAACTCTTACTGTGTACCAAGGGCTGGGACTACCAATATGGAAGTAGACAGTCCTTGCTCTTTAGAACTTCCCATTCTGATGGGGGAAGGGCAGCATTTACTAGGGAAATGCAAATGTTGAGAGTATTCCCACCACCAAACAACAGGAGATCTAACTCCAACAGTATCCTTTGAATTGCAAAGGAAACAATCATGCAGGAACAGTATATTTTGGGCTACTCCATTATCATTGCACATTGCAGAATACAAAACCAAGATGAGATAGAAGTTATGGGTTCTAAATTCTTGTTGTCTTTTAGTCTCCCTTAGTCAAGTTTAGTGTCCTATTGTTGGTAGAACTGAATGGAAACAAATATAAGTTGAGAGAAACTGAGATGAAAAAAAACAGAGCTTTTTAACTAGAAGTATTTTAATGCTCTTCCATAGATCATTCCCATAGATATTTCCCACCAATTCAACTTGACAAACCCTGCCAGTGAAAAGGAATGAAGGAAATAATTTATGCTTGGTTTATGTTGCTACAAATCAGCATCCCTTCTCATTGGATGAAATTTCAAATGTTAGAAATGAAATATCTCTTTGCCTCCTGTTGCTGGCTGTCTTTCTCCCTTAATCTCTATCAGAGAAGCAAACATAGTAATCTGTGCTGCTTTTATTGCCCCATAGATAATAACCAGTAATAGAGATGTCGGACCTGACAAGGCACTGAGTTTGCCTTTTAAATATTGCATGATATCAAAAGAGGAAGGTGTTAAGAATTCAATTAGCTGATAGATGCCTCCAGAGACATTACTTCTCAGTAACTTCTTGCTGGGAGAGTTCATTGGTTGGCTTTTTTTTTTTTTTTTGCAAGGCAGTGGGGTTAAGTGGCTTGCCCAAGGCCACACAACTAGGTAATTATTAAGTGTTTGAGGTCAGATTTGAACTCAGGGATTCCTGACTCCAGGGCCAGTGCTTTATCCACTGCACCACCTAGCCGCCTCCATTGGTTGGCTTTTGAGGGACAAAAACGCCATAAGAATATTTAATGTCTAGATCATGTTAATGAAGAAGGATGTCCTGAATATCTTGGAATAGCCAATCTCTTGAGATTGTCTCCAATTTGCCTTATCTTTATCTTATCTTAACATAAGTTGTTTGCATGTTGTCTCCCCCATTAAACTGGAAGGTTCTTGAGAACAGGGACTATCTTTTCCCTTTCTTCATCTTCAGTGATTCTCACAGAACCTGTCTCATATTGCCTTGACTTGAGACTTGGGGAATAATATGGCATGATGCCCCTCAGTGATTCGTTTTTATAGTTTCAGTATCCAACATGGCACTCAGTGAATAATGGCTTAATAAGTCCTATTGGATTCTGAGGATCAATTCAAGTACTTTATTAGCATTTTGTCTTTTGAAGGCTTTTTGAACATAATAATTTAAGGGAGCTCTTCCTGGAGAAAATATCAGAGAACTTGGGGAAGCATCCTACTGGTGTGTGCCAGGTGTTGTTGTTATTGCTCTGTTCCAGTTGTGTTCAATTGTTTGTGACCCCAATTGGGGTTTTCTTAGCAAAGATCCCAGAGTGATTTGCTATATTCTTCTCCAGCTCATTTTACAGATAAGGAAACTGAGGTAAAGAGGGTTAGGTAGCTTATCAAGTGTCATACAGCTTGTAAGTGTCTGCAGCCATATTTAAACCCAGGTCTTCCTAACTCAAGGCCTGTTGCTACATGCTCTTCATATGTATGTTTATCCCCACATATGGAGTTACCAAACCTTTACAAACTGCTCAGGAAGGAAAATGTTTTGAGGATCTAGTACAAAGAACTGGAAATAGTACTCTTTTGCACAGATAGGAGATTATGGATGTAGAATACTAAATGCAATGTTAAGAGTATATTTTTCAATATATTAGTTACTTTTGCCATACTTTCTTTTGACTTCCTTTTAAAAATTCTTGGTTATAGGGCTTTTTGGAAGGGAATGAATGGGGAAGATATAATGGGAAATGTAAATTTTATTAAAAAAAGATTTCAATATGATATTTCAAAAGAAAGTTTTTCATAGTCTTGGGAAAAAAGTTAAAAACCCCCATAGGATTTCAATATATGATGACATCTAATCTAACTTGTTATATACTGAGGTCTCTTCTAATGGACTCTTCTCCTACCCATCAGTCATTATCTGACTTTTATTTAAAGGTTCTAAAGAGGAAGACTCCATTCACTGCTCCTTGGCCAACCCTAACCCTAAACTAGACACTCTTGGACCATTCTAATTGTTGAGAAATATTTTTTCCTCTTCCATTTTCAATTTCTGCCCAACGTGCCTAGCTTCTACCTCTGGGGCCAAGCAGCCTGCTTCTGTTGGTCTTCCACATGGTACCTCTTCAAATACCACATGCTCACTCAATGTTCATACCTTGGTGAGTTATCCATTCACTTTTGGAGCTCCTAGCCTGGTGAGCTGTTCTGATTGGTGAGAGAATGAACATACTTGAATAAATACAACTCACATAGCCCACTAGATCTAGGTGACCCCTAGGCAGACATGCTTTACTCCCCATTCACCTGGATGCCCTAGCCATCCATCTTCTTAACATCTATTTAAGGTATAATCCCCCTGCCCCATCATACCTCCCAATTTTGGGTCAATACCACCATTGCTATTGGAAAGGGCATGTCAATCAGCTACATTATAACTCTACTCACCACCAGCTTTGTGACTATTCATACCAAAACACATTTCCATGGCTACCACAACCTTATATATGTTGTTTCCTCTCATTAGAATGTAAATTCCTTGAGACCAGGAACTATCTCTTCTACTTGTACTCCCAACACAGCATAGTGATTGATATACTAACTTCCTATAGTAGAAGTTGTAACTTCCCTTAGTGGAATTATTTAAAACCTGTATATGAGATCTTCCTTAACTATATTCCTATTACAATCTCTGCCTTATAATCTATAGGCCATTGCACTTGTGGTGGTAGTAGTAGGCAGCACAGTGGATAGAGTCATGTAGACCTGAAATCAAATCTAGTATCAGACACTTAGTAGCTGTATGACCCTGAGCAAGTCATTAAACCCTATTTGTCTCAGTTTCCTCATCTGTGAAATGAACTGAAGATGGAAATGACAACCCAATCGAAAGGCTGGTCATATCTAACTCAATGAATAAAGAGATTTTCTGTGTAGAAAACAAGAAGCCAGTGTGACCTGTTTAATGAAGAGAAAACTGACCACCTGCTTAGCACCAAGGAACTCTGGTCACAAAATGGAACATTTTGAGAAAAACTGATCATTGTTCTGTTCCAGTTAAGTGCCTGAAGATACCTGGCATATCTGACATTCGTGACACACCAGTATTGACCACATCCTAGAAGAAATATTTAGCTGACAAAACCCTTCTTCTTTATTCCATTCTACAAAAGAATACCTTTTTGTTCCTCGACTACTAGAACTTAGCCTTGCCTAGCCCATTATGATTCAATTTATAATAAAAAGTCAGCTTGACTAGGAGACTGTGTCTCAGATTCTCTTTCACAGACACCTTAAATCCAAGAACCCTAACAAAGTAAATCTATCATGTTGTGCAAGGTTTTCACAATTTGCAGAATTGGTTCCTCAGATACCTAAGGCCAATGAGTTTCTTTTCCTCAAGTCCCAAGATGTTTCCTGACAAGAAAGGGAATCCTATCGCACCAAGTATGGAAAACTCTGTTTCCATTTTTTTCCCCCATGAGATCGGTAGCACAAAATATCCATATCTCATTTGGAAAGCTGGATTGGATAATTTTTTTCTAAAGTCCTCTCTTCCTTATTTCTACTTCCTAGAATTGTGTATTCTGACATCAGTGCCTAATCTCATGTGTTCTTGAAGCCCCTTCCCCTCTCCCAATTTTGGCCCCTCTTAAACCTGCTCTGATGGAGCACCAAATTGTTTGCAGTTCTGTAAATATAACATCCTTTTCAGTGGTGTTGTGGGATCCATTTTCTCTGAGATGAGAGTGCGTCTCAGCCACTGCTGCTCATTATAGACTTTTAACAGTATACCTGTTAATAATATTGTGGTTTTTTACACTGAGACATCTTCAATAAATGCCATTTAAAAATATATGTAATATATATTTATATAAAACTGTTATATATAATACATATATACATACACAAACCCACAAGTGTACTCTGGTATAGTGAGACTTTTCTCTCCTTCATGATATACTTCTGTTGACTTATTTTCTCCCTCTCCACCCTGTGCCAGTTGACTATCAGTACCTCAAAATCAGAGACTAACTTTTGTCTTTCTATCTCCAGTATTTGACACATAGTAAAAGTTTAAGAAATTCTTAATTATAGAATGAATGAAACCAATGTCGATCTATCAACCCAGCTGCTATTTTTTCCAGTCATTCCATTGCTCCTAAAGCATCATGTATCATGTAACTCCTGTTTTTTTCTTAAGTATAATAATGCCTTGCTGAAATCTAGATCTCACTGTCCTTAGCATTATTTTAGGAGCTTTTCTTCTGGAGGAATGTGATGGAATTTGACTCTAAGGTGCCAATAATCTCCTGGTCAATTGAATATTTATTAAGAGCTTATTACATTCTACCATTGTGCTAAATGCTTTATAAATATTGTCATATTTGATCCTCGCAACAACTGGGATTGTTGTTGTATTACTCTCATTCTATAATTGAAGAAACTGTGGCACAGAAAGAATACACGGTATCTGGGGCAAGATTTAAACTCAGTTTCTTGACTCTAAGTCCAGAGCTGTATTTCCTGGCTTATATGTTGGTGCTGCTGGCACCAAATGAGGCAAAAAAATGAACAACACTTAAGAATTTTACATTTGATTGGAGGAAAACAGCATGTATACAAGTAAGTATCCTCAAACTATAGGCTAATGAATGTGACTGATCATTCCTAGGGAAATGCTAGAAAGGATCCTAAAGGGAAGGTTGGTGCATATCTAGAAAAGGAAGCAATGATACAAAGTGTCAGCAAGAATAAGTCACATCAGACTAGCCTCATTTCCTTTTGTTAAGATTAGCAGGCTGCCAGATGAGAATACTGCCAGTGTCCTACCTAGATTTTAATACTTTGATAAATTAGAGTATTCTTGAAGGTGGAAAAACGAATTAGGTAGTAATATAAGCAGATGATTTCAGACCTAGCTGGATGATGAGCAGTGGTTAATGGTTTGTGTCAATTTGGCGGGTGGTCTCCAATGGAGCTCCCAGGTATCAAGCTATACTTAACCATGTTCGATATATATATTTTAACAAAGCAATGGAATTAAGTGACTTTCCCAAAGTCACACAGTTAGGTAATTATTAAGTCTGACGCAGGATTTCAACTTAGTCCTCCTGCCAGTGCTCTATCCACTGCACCACCTAACTGCCCCAATGTTTGATATATATATATATATTTTATCAGGGACTTATATAAAGGCAAAGAAGTATGCACATCAAATTTGCCAATGACACAAAACAGGAGTGGGGAGAGGGACAGTTAACTCACTGGCTGAAACATTGGGTAGAATATAATATGATGAAATTCAGTAGAGAAAAATGTCTTGTATTTGGGTGCAAAAAATTCACCTTCATAAAAAGAAGATGGCGGAACATGTGGATTGATAGCAGTCATTTTGAAAATGACCATGGAGTTCTGGTAATGACCAGGGAGTCCAAGCTCACCACAATATGGTAATATGATTTGAAGACCAAAAATGTGAAAATGCCTTACTTTAGGAGAGCATTGACAAACTACAGACTGTCAACAGAGACAGACCAAGATAGAGGAGGGACTTTGAGACTGGCTGAACGAAATGGGAATGTTTAGCTTAGAGAAAAGCCTCAGGGGATACCAGAGCTCTCTAAACATTTGGATGGCCTGTTATGTGATGGAGGAATTTTTAGGTTGGTTCTACTTGACCTGAGAGGGCAAAAACAAGCAAGAAATGGGTAGAAGTGGCAAAGGGAGAGTTTGGGAATCATGCTAGGAAACATTTCCAACAGCTAATCCAGAGGGGGAAGGTTTGCCTTAGTGTTGGTGAATTCTCTTCCTTGGAGATCCCCAAGGGAGGGGAGCATGAGCATTTCTTGAATATATTATAGAAAGAAACTTATTTTTCAGATTTGGTTGGGATTGGATGGCTTCTGAGGCACCTTCCATCTAGCAGAGTATGTCACTTTGTGAAACATGTCATAACATAAAACATAACAACATCTAATATTACAAATATTAAAAATAGTAATATAACATTTCATAATATAACATAACATAATTCCCAATATAACATCTATCTAATATAATATTACAGCTTATAACAATACAATACCTAACACCATAACATCTGATATAGCATAATATAAAATATAGTATCTACTATAACAATATAAAATACAATAGCACATATAATAAAATAATATAGCATAACAATGTATATAAATATAAATTAATTTCAGAAAGGAGGGTGTCACTGCAAGTGGGGTAATGGAGAATCAAGAAAGGTCTCCTGTGGTCAGAGATGACACTGGAGCTGAACCCTGATGAGTCCTCCCTCTACTGTGCTGAGTGCTGAGTGCTGAGTCTTCAACTGATGGGACCACAAGCTGATTCTGTTTTCTGAAGGACTCTTCTGGCATGCCTGCAAGGCAAATATTTATAAGTTTCTCAACAGTTTGTTGTTCTTTCCTCCTGTCAATGGGCAGTAAATCAAATATTCAACATTCAATGCATGTGAAAGGGATTTGTTTCAAGAAGGGAGATAATCATAGTGTTGTGGAAAGATTGACTAGTCTCAAAAACCAAATTGTTTATTTCATGTTTATGGAATGGAAATACCTTCTAACTCAAAGGATGTTCCCTAAATCTGCCATAGTCATTTATGATTCCTAGGATCATAGAACCAGAGCTAGAAGCAAGCTGACCATCTTATCTTACCCAACTTTGTTATAATTGGGGAAACCGAGATCTAGAGGGGAAATTTCTTGCTCAGAATCACACACATACTAAGTGGCAGAGCTTTGAATCCACTTCCTCTAACTTCAAATGAATCATTCACTCTCAGGGTAATCCCCTGATTTGGGGACAGATTCTCAGGAAGTCCACCTTCTGAGTTACCACTTCTGTGAGATACCTTTTGATTGGTTGTTGAGATCATGGTTCCAGGTGTGGAGTCAGGAAGACCTGAGTTGAAATCCTTCCCTGTGACAGAAATTAAACTAGTTGCTTAATTTCTCTGAGCCTCAATTTCCTTATCTGTGAGTAGGAGTGAGTCCTTATAGTGAGTACCAATATCACAGGGTTGATATGAGACTCAAATGAGATAATAGATGTAATTTGCTTTGTTAATTTAATTTAATTAATTAATTTTTTTTAAGGTTTTTGCAAGGCAAACGGGGTTAAGTGGCTTGCCCAAGGCCACACAGCTAGGTAATTAGTAAGTGTCTGAGACCGGATTTGAACCCAGGTACTCCTGACTCCAGGGCCGGTGCTTTATCCACTACGCCACCTAGCCACCCCTGCTTTGTTAATTTTAACAAACAAAATGTCTGCTATTAATATTATCACCTCCTCATTTTATATTCTGTGGAATCCAGTTAAAAACAGTCGGGATAAATTACCTTCCTTCCATTCCTTTATTTTTGATGCTTGATTGACCATCCATCCATCCATTCATCCATCTATCCATCTGTTCATTCATCAGTCCATCCATTCATCTGCCCAGCCATTCAATTGACTACATGTATAGCTGACTGTATGTAAATATATAAACACACATATAGATTTATGTATATATGCATATTATTTGTATACATACATGTATAGTTTTTTTGGAGACTAGGTCTCTCTATGACACCCAGTTTAGAAGAGCAATGACCAATCATGGACTCTAATTGGCACCAAACTTTTTAACTTGTTCTATTTTTCTAATTTGGTCTGCTGCTTCTCCCTTAAGCAGTCTGGAGGCCCCTGATCCCAAGGGTTAGTTTTATTAATGTTGCATTTAGCATGGATGCTCCTGAGCTCATGCAATCCCCCAGCCTCAACCTTCCTGCTAGCAGGTGCTATAGACATGTACCACCATGTCTGGCAAGGCAGACCATTGCAATGGTGACTGAAATGATGGCCTTTTTTTTGCCAGTTGACACCTCAATCCCCTAAAAAGGACTGTTCTCAGTATTCCAGGAGGATATACAGGCTTTCTCCTTTTTTTGTGTCACTCTCTGTCTCTATTTCTCTTTCTCTGTCTATATGTCTGTCTATCTATCTTTCCCTCTTTCTCTTAGATAAGCTGTAGATAGGAGAAAATATGATGAAATGGCCATGATCTGAATTCAAATCCTGCTTCTGACACTTATTATCATATTTCCTTGGATAAATCAAATTTTCCAAGCCTCAGTTTCCTCATCTGGACAAAATAGCTTCTGAGATTCATTCTAGCTCCTACTCTGTCTTGTCCCAGTCTTTCTAAAAGGGATAGGATGGAGCTAATTTTTTAGTGTTGCCATGTATGACTTGTTCTAGGTATTGGACTAACTTAGGATGCTTCTGATTTATAGGCAAGATCATCCCAATTGAACCCCAACTTGTGCCAAGAAATGCAACTCAGTTTTCATTCCTTCTTGGCTCTTCTTCCTTTGCTTTGTGGTGGGGTGTTTTATAGGTGATCTAGATCCTGGTTTGCAACATTGCCACTGACGAAAGACCTGTGTGAAGGTAGGCCATCGTAATTATCTATGATTTTCTTCCCTTCTATCTACTTCCATTACTGACAGACCAAATGGTTCAGCTGATAAAGTAATTTCAATTTCTTCTATACGTTCATCACTTATTGGTAGAAACAAGAATTTCATTATTATAACATCAATGTAGAACCTCATTATTAGTAATTACCCAATTAGATAAAACTATTTCAGAACGTTAGTCTGGAAATAAAATAACTTGTTTCTGTCAGAAATATATCTCTTTTTTTTTTGTGGGGAAAGCTGCTTAATAGACTACAAAAGTGTAGAAGCATGCTACCTACTTTCTCACAATGCTAGCTATAAACAATAGAAGGCATCCAAATATGGTCTGGTTCTCACAGTTGTTGAAATGCTGGGCAGTTACAAATATGCAGACTAATGCCCAAAGATTTGGGATGGGGAGAAAGAAAATAGAGTGACTGTCTGGTTTTTCTATAACTAGAGGCTCTCTGCCCATTAATGCTTTGGAAATTAAGAGTAGGGGAGGGAAGAAAAATAAGAGAAAATGGAGGGAATGGCGTGGCAGAGAACAGAGCTCAGATAGCCTCAGGAATGGGAGAACTGAAAAAAGAGGAAGAATCAGAGTGCTTTCCACACCAAATTCAAATCCCTGGATCTAAATCAGCTCATACAGTAGAGGCAGCACAGTGGAGGGACTTCTGAACATGGAGTCAAAAGATGAGTTCAAAGTATACCTCAGATGTATGACCCTGGAAGAGTCTCATGTCTTAGTTTCTTTATCTGTAAAACCAATCCCTCTGAAAGAGTTGTTGTGAGGATGAAATGGGATAATGTATGTTAAAACATTTTGTAAACCTTAAAGTATTAGACATTTTGTTAACACTATCATTGATTATTGTCATCATCATTATCATCATTAAAGCTTAGCTCTTATTCCTAGAAAGTGATATAGGATGGACTCAGCTTCTCTGGGAAGAAATTTCTTGGCATGTGGCAAGAAAAGTTATTTACTTGTTCATCCCTTTGGACCCAGAGATTCTGATCTTTCTTTTATACCCAATGTCAAACACAGTCTCTAACAATATTAGTTAATTCTTGTAGATTGTTTGGTGGATACGGAAATTATATCCCCAAAGTTACTGGCAGCAAGAAAAGACTTGTGGACAAAGATGTTCATAGTAGGATTACTTGTAATAACAAAAAACAGAATATGTGCCTAATGACCAGGGAAAGGTAGAATGCATAGTGAATGTACTAAAAATGGAACAAGCTGCCCCCAAAGACTAGGAAGGTCTCCTCCTTGAGGAAAGTGTTTTCTTTTTCGGTATTCCATCAGGGATTGGATGATCACTTATCAGATGGTTGCTTTTGCTAAAATGACAATGCACAAAATGACCCCAACAATTAAAGCCATTGGGAGGTAACTACAATGATTGTCAAGTCTAATGAATGGTGTTAGTACCAAACCATTAAAGTTCAAGGCACATATCTCTCCGTTCTGTGAATAATCAGTAGGTTGTTTTGGGGGAGTTGGTGTAATATAATAATGGTGGACATAAGTGGGAATGGACTGGGAAAGAACTGAATTGGAGGAGGAGAATGAGCAAGCTTGCCTTTGAGAAATTACAAAGTGCTTTTGATGACTCCAAGATTTTTTTCATAATAAAGCATATTTTTAATTTACATTTTTATTGATACATTTTATTTTTGGTGTATATGCTAGAGAACTGGCCTCAGAGACAAGCTTCAAGTCCTGGATACTCTGTGTCACTCAAGTTAGAGGAGCAGAGCTATTCTCAGGTTCCACCCCACTGTGATCAGCAAGAGAGCTTTGATCTATTTAATTTTTCTGACTTGGACCAGTTCACCCCTCCCTAGTCAACTTGTTGGTTCATCTTTCCTGGAGGTTGACCATATTATTGCTGTACTGAGAATTGACATAGGATCAGTTTGGTTCACCATTACTTAGAATACCTTCCTCAAAAGATCTCCCAGTCTCAGCCTTCTCAGTAGAGAGGTCACACTTGGTCCGTCAGTACCAAAATGTCTGGTGATATTCCATGACTATGAGTCATGGGAAATCACAGTTGATGAAGATTGAAGTTATGTATTAGTCCAAGGGAGAGATAATAAAGGATATCCTAAGGAGAAACAAAATCAGAAGAAAAAGATCCCTAAACAGTGGGAAAGGGAGACACCTGCTTTATAAATCCAGCTTGTGCTCCATTACTGGGGATGGATGACAGTGGGAGTGATGACTCCACAATGTCATGGTAGTGAGAGGAAAATCCCCCAGCACACTGAGAGACCCTCTATAGTGAATTTGTGGGACAATGGGGACAAAGAACATAGGAGATAGTAGGGATAGGGATTTGTGTTCTATTGCACCAAGAGAGTACTGATGTGCATGAGCTCAAAGGCTGATAAAGATACCAGATTTTGTTGTAAGGGCATGTGTTGGGTTATACCAAGAACCAAACAAAATATATCAATTCATTTTTTAAAAAGTGGAGTAATGTCTAAAGAAGCCAAGATGCATGAATGTCATGTGTTATTAGAAATGATGAGTATCATTATTAAAGAGAATTATGGGAAGATCTATTTGAACTGATGCAAAATGAACTAAGAATCAGGGAAATCATATACTCAGTGACTGCAACTAAGTGAATGAAGAGGACAACATCAGCAAAACAATCAAAAATTATAAAGACTTAGGTTGGCCTCGAAGAAGAAGAGACTTAGAGGTGGGGGACCATAGATATGGAACACTATTTGTAATGTTAGGCTTTTAGGGAATTGGTTGATTGGTTTTGCTGAATTCCATATTCCCTCCCCCCAACCTTTTTCATTCTTTGTCAAAGGGATAGCTCTCTGAGAGGGAGAGTGGGGAGAGGAATACATAGGGAAATGCAGGCAATGAGAAAAAAGATCACAGATTTAGAGTTGTAAGGTAGGCCATTTTGTCCAAACACCTTATTTTACAGATAAGAAACTGAGACAGTGAAAGGTTAAGTGATTTATCCAGGATCACAAAGTGAGTGTCTATAGCAGGATTTGAACTTAGATCTTCAAAGAAACCAAACTTAGCACTCTCACCACTAAGCTATGCTGTCTCACCATTTTCAGTCATTTAATTGGTAAACATTTATTAAGCGCTTACTATGTATCAGACACTGTGCTCATGAACATCCAAAGTAAGTAGAAAGACTGACCCTGCTTTTGAGGAGTTCACATTAACACAATTTTATTTTATTTTTTCAAAAAAGCGTGGTTTGAATATTTTGTCAGTTGAATCATGTTTTCCCAATGACTTTCTGCCTTCCTTTTGAAGATGCTTTATGCCCATTTCAGATCAACTGCTGGTTAGCACCAATTCCTAATTTTTATCTTTTAACTTTGTTCAAAAATGTCTTCTCAGCTCTGGGATGCGAAGCACTTGACATTTAAAGTTCCAGAGGAGTTTGTTATTTACCCAGAGTTCCTTGAAGACTGAGACTCTATTTGCTTCTGTATTTATATTTTTAGCTCTTAGTAAAGTGCTCAACACATAGGAATCGAATAATACTTTTTCATCCATCCATTCACATTTTCTTTCTTTATATGCATTACTCTTCCATGTGGGCCAATTGCAAAGAAATAGTTCTACTTGTTCTCAATGTAGAATGAATAACAATCATCTCTGATTCCTCAAAATGAACTTTACCCATTTTCCAGTTTTTTTTAATGTGAAAATGAAACAGCAGTTTCTGGGTCCTTTTTTGAAGATGTAGGTTCTGAATTAACTCCCTTGGAGTCTTTGGAAAACTCAGTTATGGTTAATAAACTTATCATGATATTGCTATAGGTTTACAAATTTCCTGTCTATCATCCTTTGACATGTTCTGATAAAATGCTTTTTATCGGTTTGAGACAATTGTCCTTTTCTTATCATAATAGTTGCTGATATTGAGCCCCCTGCTCAATATTCCATTGACTGGCCAAGTTATGATTACTTTTATTGTGGAAATCTCCTGGTAAAACAATTCATGGCAAATCTTGAGTAGCTTGACTTCTCCCCTGCTCTTCTCCCCAAGATCCTTGAGATAGATAACTCAGCTGAAACACAACTGTCTCTTCCACAATTCACAGTGGTACTGATGCCTTGTTTCTTTGTTATTTATATAACTGTGTGCTTTTGGGCTGGTGTCAAAGAACTTTGGTGGTGGGAGCCTAATTTTTTCCTCTATTTCTCATTCATATTCTCTGAATCCCAACCAAACTGGCCTATCTGAGGAATGTAGGCACATGTTAGTCATCTCCTTCCTCTGTGCCTTTACTATGCTGTCCCACATACGTCTAGGACAGCCCTACACAACCTAATTCCAGTCCATTTTTTTTCAGATTGTTTTCTCATTACTCCCCCCCCATGAATTCTATATACCAGTCAAATATATCTACTTGTTATTCTCTGGCACCTTCCACCTCTGTAATTTTGTATAGTTTATCTTTCGTTCTTAGAAGGATCTTCCTATTCTACCTTTTAGAACCCATATCTTCCTCAAAAACTCAGCTCAAATTTTTTATAGGAAATCTTTCCTGATTCCTTTAGTTGTTATGGCTTCCTCCCTACTGCAAATGGTTTTGCACTCACAGCAAAATTATACACAGATTATATATGTACTTTTCCTGGTTTTCCCTAGTAGACTGTAATCTCCTTGAGGACAGGAAAGGATTTGTATTTCTTTATACCCGTAGAATCTAGTAGACATTATAGTCACTTAATAAGTATTTGCTGAATGGATTTAACCTCTATGGATGGAATAGAATCCTATGCTTGAGAAGTAGTAAAGAAAATACCATTTTAACCCACTTACAGCACTTCCTCACCATGAGCTTCATTTTACCCTGTTCAGAGCATAGTTATCAAAGATTATATGATTGTTTTGGTTTAGTACTGAAGGTGAACTTAGTCGTCAATTGAGTTCTGATTTCTTTTCAGTAATAAGTCTATGCAGTTGCTGCAATATGTATATCCACTAATCAAGGATGGGATGATCCCTCCAATGTTTATCTTTGGGGGTCCTAAGAAAGTCATGCTTTCTGGAGCAGCCAGGTTCCACTAAATTTGGCAGTTGTCTAAGAGAAGTTTGTATGAACAGTTCCTGGTGGAAGGTTCCAGAGGGTCTGGCCAACCATGATGCAGCAAATGTTTCTAATTAAGATCATTTCTCCTTCTTGTCTGGGGTGATGCAGCTCCTTCTCCCATCTGGCAGTATGCAAATTCTCCATAGACTGAGAGACTCACAAAGTACAACTATGTTTGAAAAGTAACATGAGCTTCAGAGAGAGAGAGAGAGAGAGAGAGGATAAGGCAGAAAGGCAGATCACTGAAAATGCATTCCTTACCCTTCTAAGGGAATGGGTGATGGAGGAAGGGAATTCTAATCTGGCTGGGACAGTCAGTAAATAAGCCTTCTCCCTTCTCTCCATCCTGTGCCTTCAACAACTGGAGTTCTGATGGGCTCAGAGGTCCTTCCGAACTTTTGATCTATGAACAGTGATCCAATCAATGCTACTACTCTTGGAATGATTATCAATGATTTTTCCTGACTCCAATGAACTTTTCTTTCAATTTTCTCTAAAACATACCATACTGGTCACTACTCCCAAATCTCTCTAAATTTAAATATTGATATGCTACACATTCATAGTTATATGTAGACACACATATATAGGATATCGATGTATAAATGTATCTATGTAATTCTTTAGCTTTATTTATATCTACATATATCTATCTATAGTATTTCTCTTTTAGAATGTAAGTTCTTTGAAGGCAGAGACTATCTTGTTTTTTATATTTGTATCTCTAGCATTTAACAAAGTACCTAGTATACAGTAAAACAGTAAGTTCTATCCATTCATTTATTAATATTCAATTATTTATTTAATATATATGCCTTATCATGGTATATAATTCTAATTCATGTGTCCATGAATTGTTTCTTTTACCTCATTCCTTTAATGTCAATGATCATGGTCAGTAATTGTGGCCTTCCCCATTTGCCAGTCATCTCTTTACTATTTGGTCACATATAACTTTGATTACATTTGACATTATTCTCTAGACCTCACCACCTTAGAATTATGAAATGAATTTTAATATTAAAAGAGGATGGACTTTTATGATTAGAATAACCCAGTAGTACTAATGACTCACTCTGCAATCTTCTGAATACTATGTAAGTTCATCCATTCCTCTTATCTAGTCCTGAATTTTTCTCATTATCCATCTGTTGTCCAAGAAGTATGTTGTGACCCACTAATTCAATGGGCTACCCATCTAATTGTGCATTGCCATAAAGGTCAGATACCTCCTTCATTCATTTGATTTTTCCCCACATGGATTGTGAGGCTCATCTTTTTCCAGTGCCCATGTATCTCATCAAGAATTCATAAGTCTGCCATCTACATCCAGGATTAACTGGAGAATGTTATCTTCTACATAGGGAGGGCACAACTTTGTCACAGAATATTTGAAGACTCTCCTTTCTGACACATTTAGGGAGCATACATCTTTTTGTTTTATGTTTTTGTTAACCTTGAGGATTTCTCTAGGCATCAAGGTTATTTTTGTAGTTAAATTGATTGAGGAAGCTGGCAGAACCCAGAGCCTGAGCACAGTCAGAATGAGAGTAGGCTAGCATCTATCACGCAACTACTTTTGGGAAAAACTGGGGTTGCTTAGCTTGAAGCACATGAAGTGATGGCATCATGACAGATCTCTTCAAGAGTCTGAAGAGCTGCCTTGGGCAAGGTACATATTTGACATGGTCCAGGAGGAAAAAACCCAAAGACAAAGGTGGAAATGGCAGACAAATTGATTTTTCTTTTTTACAAGAAAAACCTTTTGTGAACCCAAGTGGGATGATTTGCTTTGGGAGGAAGTAGTTTCTTCTAGAAAAGTCTCTAAGGAGAGGCTGATGCCTACTGGTCAGGAGCTGTGTAGAGGATTCCCATTCAATTACAAGCTGGAGTAGATGACCTCTGAGGATCCAATTTGGAGATTCACTGATTGCTGTGGTCCCTTCCAGCTCTGATACTGTTGGAATCTAGGGAGGCATTGGAGAGAAAGGTTACCCACTTTACAGTTTTACCCCATCTCACCTTCTAAACTGGGCATTCTATAGAAAAGACCTTGTGTATATGGAGTCAGTAATCTATTACTTGCTAGGTACTGTATTAAAGGCTAGTGAATATCCCCCCCCCCCCCATTACCTTTTCTGTGTCAGGGGCTATTTCCAGAGAGCTTTTGTTCACACTTCATCAGACTTTAGACTAAGCAGACTAATAAGTTCTTTCAACAACTTGTCAAGCCATGCCTGTGGTGGGAACCAAGGAGAACATGGAGGCCTTCTTTGCAAACAGCAGCACTGAACTGCCTTTCACAGACTGGTTTATTATTCCAAGATGCCTGGGGAGTTGAGTGGTGATGACCACATGCTGGTACAACTAGGGCCATCCTGCAAAGTTCCCCATGGGATGCTGCAAGAGAAAACCAAGGGGCCAAGGGGGTCAGTGGACTCTGGTGAGTGATGGCATCTGACTCAGGAAGGAAAACACAGCCTTGGCCGAACTAGGAATTCCTAATGAAGGCTAATTGGAGCCAAGTTTAGGTTTTATTAGGTCCTTCACTTGGCTTTTGACTGAGCTCAAAGTGAAGGTGTTTGAACCCAAGACTGACAGGGCAGGGGGTGGTGCTGGTGGGGGACAGTTCACAGCTGTTCCAGACTATAGACATCGTTGAAATGCTTTTTAAAGTCAGAGTAGGCTTTGCATAGCTAATCAGAGCTGGAACCTTTAGAATTTCCTAAAAGTTTCTTAGATTATATAAGCAGCAGCAGGAGGGCTGACTATGGAGGTAGGAAGGTCTAATTCAAATCCTGTCTCTGAGTCATATTAGCTTTGTGACTCTGGGCAAGTCACTTAACCTTTTTGTGATTCATTACCCTACTCCCTAGGATAAATTGGTGATAATATTAGGACCAACCTCCTACATTGCTGTGAGGATCAGATAAGAATGTATTGTATAGTAAGATAATTAATAAATGTTTCCTTCCTTCTTTTCTTTTCTTTCTTTCCTCCTCCCACCCTGTCTCCTTTCTTTCCTTCCCTCCTTCCTTTGATTTAATCAGGACTGAGTTAGAGAAAGTCTGTGTTCATGAGGACAGACCCCAAAATCTGAAATAGTTTTAGAAAGAACTTGATGAAGCCATTTGGTAGAGGAGAGTGAATCAAAAAGGGAACAGCTCCCTTTTCTTAGACTCTGGAAAGTTTATATTATAAAGGATATAGACAAGGGCCAAGAACCGCACATATACAGTAAAGCAATTTTGCTGACAGGGCAACTTGACTAAAACCCAAGGGAAGCCAGAACACCAGCTTGGGCGAATCATCCTAAATTCTGGGTGTGGTAAACCAAAACAAGACCTGAAGAACCCAGAATACCTTGTAGCCATCTCCAGCAGTCCTAGCGGCAGGTAACATGCAGGTTATGGACAACCTTTAATCCCATAAGGCTGAATTTCAATGGCATCATAATTTTCCCCAAACAGTATAATAAACCACTCCCCCCCCGTGTCAACAGAGTTATCTGTGTCTAGGGAATTCCCTCTCTTTCATATCTTGGATGAAGAAAGATGAAGAATGCACATTGTCATCCTTTTAATCAGATGAAAGGGAGGGAACAAGTCTGATACTTCTCTATTCCTGTTAAGTTACCAGCAAAACACCTTGTATTGTATTGTCATTCATTAAATATTTACTAATTTGTTTTATATATATATATATATGTATATATATGTTAGTTTTTGCAAGGCAATGGGGTTTAAGTGGCTTGCCCAAGGCCACAGCTAGGTCATTATTCAGTGTCTGAGGTTAGATTTGAACTCAGGTCCTCCTGACTCCAGGGCTGGTGCTCTATCCACTGTGCCACCTAGCTGCCCCTAATTTGTTATATCTTACTAAGAATCGGTAATATTTGAGCTAGAGGCAGCTAGTTTTTTTTTTCTCAAGATGATAAGACGAGACTAAAGTGGAGGGAGAGTGACTTTTTGTTCACTAATGATTGTGCAGCCTCTGAATCTGAGATTCACTAGAGTATGAATCACTTTTCTGCCACTTGTGCTAATTTTGACCCAACAATTAACATTTAGAAAACAGGTTCCCCACCGACCAACACTTACATCATCCAGACATAGAACCATTGGTAATAGAAAATGGAGAAATTTTGAATGCTGTAGAGAAGTTCACTTGCCTTGGCAGCCTACTTTCTAGAGATGGACACGTAGATTATGAGGCTGACATACAAATTGCCAGAGCTAGCGCAGTGTTGGAGAGGCTCTGAAGGAAGATATGGGACAGAAGAGGCTGCCTACTAAAATGAAGATTTACAAAGCTGTTATGCTGACCTCATTGTTTTATACCTGTGAAACCTGGAGAGTATGCCAGTGCCAGGAAACTGAATCACTTCCATTTGAATTATCTTAGCAAGATCCTGAAAATCACCTGGCAGGATAAGGTACCGGACACTGAGGACCTTTCTTGAACTGCATTACCAAGGATTCAAACTCTACTGCAGAGTACACAACTCCAACAGACTGGCCACACTGTTCAATTGCCAAATGTCCATTTGCTTAAGAGAACTTGCACAAGCCAAGTGCTCACACAAAGGTCAGAAGAAGTGATACAAAAGCACTCTCAAGACCTCTGGGGAAGAGCTTAGGGATTGTGAGACATGGGAGGCTCTGGCACAGGACCACCCAGCATGGTGTGCCCCATCAAAGAAGATACTATGCAATGTGAGCTCTACAACCAATTGCAGTAGTTCAAAGGAAATGAGAGATGAGCAAATTTAGAGCCATCTCCACTCCAAATGTTCATATGGATCATTTGTGCTCAGTTTGAGGTTGAGGCTTCTGAGTGTATTAGTCTGATCAGCTGGTCATGCACACTACATTGACCCCAGCATAATGATATCATTTTTGTCCTCTTGAAATACAAAGGACAGCAACCTGAACTTATGTCAGCTGTGGTGAGATTGAAGTAAGCTTCCCATGATTCCTATGATTCTGCAACTTTTATATTGAGGGGAACACTGTAGATGATACTAGGAGATCAGGGTTCAAACACTGATTCTTCATTTGACTTTGGGCAAATTACATGACGTTATAGAGTCTCAGTTTCCATATTTGTAAAGTGAAGGGGTCCAACTATATAATCTTTCCAGGCTTTTCTAGTTTTAGTTTATTTTGTTAGGTGTTTTTGTCTTTATATTCCCTTTTGTTATAGCTCCATTTTATGGAGTACCTCCTCAGGTTCTCAGGCAGAAAAGTTACTTCATGTTTCAGACACTCTGTGGGTCAGAAGTACTCAAAAACATAGTTCATAGACCCCCACTAATATGTTTCCATTTACCACATAGGTAGAGGATATATTAATCTAAAATAAAACATTTAACCAAAAAGAATAAGAAAAACGTTCCTTATACACTTATGGAGTAAACTTTTTCTTCAGGTTATTATACTATTGATATATGAGGTCGTACATTAAGGACTTTCATGTAGGAAGCATATATAATTATATGAGCAAATATCCATGAAGAGAATCATGACAGTGAGACATGTGGTGAAGGCACATATGTAATGGAGCATGTTAGAAATGTGTGTGACTGAGACAAATAATGAATGGCATAAATATGTGGATACATGGCTGGGCTAAAAAATTAATTAGGGCAATTACTACAGAGCAGATCAGTTCACCACTTTTTACCCCTGGGCATTGTAGCCCTTTTCTTTAGGACCTAGTTAGCATGTCTTTGTTCTGGGCTTCATATGCAGATGAAGTTAGAGAGTAATAAGGAACAAAACAAACAAAATACTAAATGTGATGGGTGGAAGCCTAGCTCTCCATCTATCCGGTCTATTGTTTATTCCATTCTTAGCTCTTCCACATTCCTGTCATTATCAAATGTATTTAACAGAGGTAGAATCCTTCTGGCTAATTCTGGCTAATCCAAAACCTCTTCAATTTCAAAAAATGTGCTATGTTCTGCTTTGAATAATATCTGTTTGAATCCCCAATGATATTTTTCAGATTTTCATAACTACCAGAGGCCAGAATCTTCTGAACAGAGATATTTCTGATGGTGAGCCTTCACTGTGTCTCAGATTATTGACTTGGCTAGGAAAGGGCCTTCTCTGACCCTTGAAGGCCTACTTATCCTCTGACTCAGTGGTTTTTATCCTTTTTCTGCAATACTCTTTTTTTTTTGTGATTTATCTTTGGGGAATGTGATAAAGCCCATGATTCCTTTATCAGAATAATATTTTTTAAATGTATAAAATCTATAAAATTACCAAAACCTCCAATTATATTGAAATATAATTTTTGAATTTGGGTTTTGAAAAATAAAGTTTTGAAAATGTAAAAAATAAAGCAAACCCTAAATTTATCTACAATCTGAACTCTAAGCTTGTATTCCCCGGTCGGGGTATGCTGGTAAATGCGTGACAGCTGCCTTTCTGAAGAAGACAAACTTCAAACTTTTAAGTGTATTTTGCGTATCTGTTTCCCCATTTCTTCAATCTAGACAGTCAACAAAATAATAATTCAAACCCTGATTTGAGGGGTTTGACAATTTCTAAGGTGTAAATGCTTACACTAAACATTTAACAACCAGCTCTTGGAAGCCAGATAGAATTGGCTCCAGTACAGCCCTGTCTTGGGGTCCATGGACTCCAGGATAAAAACCTTTGCTCTAACTAGAGAGAAGAAGATTGAAAGTAATGGAATTGGATAACTTCCACTATTCTTCTTTGCTGAAATTAGTGATTTAATTTCCTTCTCCCAGAACTGGCATTATTTAGTCGAGCTAATTACTCCATGTAACCTATTGGAATCTACCTCTACCATATGAATACTACTACTAGGGTTGAGACTCTCCAGGGAAAACAGGTAACCTTTTGAAGGAAGTTTGAGTACCTGCAGCTGTTCACAATCACTAAATGGCACCCTCCCTCCCAATTTATTTATTTTACAATGGTCAGGTGTGGTTGTGGTGATGGTGGAGAGATGTGACCCTTGGGAGTATTTTGGATGGACTATAGAGTGATGGGGAGTGAAGTAAAAATAGGGTGGGAGGGATGAAGAGACTGGAGAGAGGGAGATCCTTATGAATAATAAATAATAAAAACAATAGCTAGGATTTATATAGTGGGTAGGTAGTATACTTTTATCCATTGTTCCACTTGAAGTCAAGAAGACCTGAATTCGAATCCAACCTCAAAAGCTGCATGGACAAATCATTTAACTTCTATTAGCCTCAGTTTCCTCAACTATAAAATAAATATAATAATATTTACCTCACAGGATTGTTTGGAGAGGAAAATGAGAGACAATACATGTTTTATTTAAGGCAGCTGGGTGGTGATGTGAATAAATTGACGGACTTAGAGTGGGGAAGACTCTAGTTCAAATCCTACCTCAGGCACTAGCTGTGTGACCTTAGACAAGTCACTTAATCTTTGTTTGCCTCAGTTTCCTCATCCACACAAGAATGGGATGACTTCTGAGATCCATTTCAGCTCCTATGCAATATGAACCCAAGGACTGACTTAAAGAGATAATCTTCCACTATGGAAGATTACTTCATGATTACCTGAAACCCGACCTGTTTAGTGTTAGAGCGTTGATGCATTCGGTAATTGTAGGTGCTAGAGTCTCACTTTTGTCCTCATATCCCTATCATCTAGCCCAGTGCTTGGAAAGTCAAAGTCATTTCATAAATGTTTGTTGGATAAATGTGACGCAGCCAGACGAGTCTAATTTCAGAGTCATACTGCCTAGAGGAGGACTTGTCTAAAACCATCCTCTCTCCAAACTTCATGTGGGACTTGCTGGCCTGTCCAGTCCTTCTGGATGAAAGCCACAAGGCTTGCCAGCACTCTTTGCTCCCAGGGTCCTGTGTAAACTCTGCCTCAGATTTCACCTTTGGCATCACATCTGGCAAGGAAGGGGATGAGTGAATTTATCTTTGTGCTTAGAGACAAGCAAATTCCAAAGTGTTTTCAGATGGGTAAAGTTTGGCTAAATCCAGATTATTTTTACTGATTGTCCTTTTCTCTTCCCTTTCATTTTAAAAATCATGTTCTCTTTACAGGAAATTTGTTTCACAAGCTTGTACTTCATTTGGGTTTCACCAATGCAGATGTTGTTTGACAAAAGCTCTTTAGCATCCAAGAAAACTTAACATTCATTTCGTGAATTTTCTGACAGATACTCTTTTGGTGGCCTTTTTGTGTTGAGTGGGGATTGCTGAGAGGCTAAGTGTGAATGGGTCTAAATCTTGGAAGGTTTTGACTTGGCTTCTTACCAATTTCTGTTTTGGGCACCACTCTACTTGCAGTTATCCCGGATTGAACCCTTAGAGGCATCCATGACTCTTCCCAGTTCCACCCATGATCCTAACCCAGCCCATGTCTATTCAGTCTTGTTAGTTATACTTCCACAATCTATATTGCCTTTATCACCTTCTCTCCACTCACATAGCCCCCATCATTGTTCAGATGCTCATCATCTGTCACCCGGATTGCTGCAAAACTGAACCCAAACTGGAGCTGCTGGTCTCTCCCCTCCATTCTCAAACAATAGCTCTACATAACTTCCAAAATAATATTTCTAAGGTACAAGTCTGACTGTGATATCTGTGAGTCAAGAAATGTTTTTAGCAATTGGGCGCCTCAAATATAAGTGACAACTCCTTAGCTTGGCATTTAAAATTCTTTATGCTCTAGTTTTATGCCTTTTAGAATAAATTAGGCAGGATAATTTGAGGAGGGGAAAGTTCTTAGTACATCAGGAAAAGCTTCTCATGGGAGGTGGCATATGAGCTATGCCTTTTGGAAATCATAGAGTTTATGAAGCAGAGATGACTAGGGTGTCTTCCTTGACTCCTCATTCTCCAGCCAATCAGCTGCCAATTCTTGTTCCTTCTACCTTTGCAGCATCTTTTGAATATTCTCCCTTCTTCCTGTTGACACCACCACCACCCTGGAACAGGTTCTTAACAACTCACACTTGGACAATTATGATTGCCAATGGTGGAGCTGTTTCCCTCATGCCTCTCTCCCCACTCCAGACCATCCTTCACCTAGCTGCCAATGTGATTTTCCTAAAGTACAGGTCTGACCTTTCTTTTCAAAAACTCCAGTGACTCCCTATTTCTTTCTGGATTAAATATCAGATACTCCATTTGACCTTGATGTAGAGGGCCAGTCCCCGGGAGTGATTTTTCACATATCCTTGGTGAACTTTTCCATCAGAGATATGCATGTATTATATTGCTCATTGTATGGACTTGTTGGCTCTCCAGTGAACCCTGACCTGGGAGAATCTGTGGCTCTGGAGATGGTTGTAAAAGGTTTTTCCTGATAAAGAAGCATGCAGATTTCTAAGAATAAATATTGTAAGTTTACCCAGGAAATTGTGAAACCGAGTCTCCTTTAATTGGTCATTCCTGAGATAAGTTTTTGTTATAAAAAGTCTGAGTTTCCAAAAATAAATTTAGTAGCTTTTTACATTCCAACCTTGCGTATTTGGGTATGTTTTCTTTTTTTTAATTAAAAAAACTTTTTTTGGTTGTAATGTTTATTTTTTAATATTTATTTATTCTTTTTGTACAAATAATTTTTTATACATTAATAAAATATTCTTGTTTAAGAGTAAACAGAATACCCCCCAATATAGACTCGCTTGAGCGATAAAGTAAAGGGGAGAGAAAAAAATTAAAATAAAAAAAAATAATAGTAATAATTGTAGGTATGGCCAGGTGGCGCAATGGACAGAGCCCCAGTCCTGGAGCCAGGAGCAATTGGGTATATTTTCTACTTGACCTGACTCTCATAAGTTCATGTCCAGACTCACACCAGAGCTATTGCGGGTGGTACCTTGAAACCCTTTATAATATGGCTCTTCACTCCATTTTCAGTCTTCTTGGATCTCACTCCCCCTCCATGTATATTGTAGGTCAGTGACATTGGCCTCCTTGCTGTTCTTAGAAGACATCACTCCATCTCCTAGCTCTGTGCATTTTTGCTGGCTGTCCCCCATCCTCATCTCTCCTGACCTCCTTCAGATCTTGGCTAAAATCCTACCTTCTGTAAGAAGCCATTGGCTCAATGTGAATGCTTTCCCTCTGAGATGATCTCCAGTATATTGTGGCTATATCTTCTTTATATGGTTGCAGGTTTTTCCCCATTAGAATGGATACCCATTGAGAGCAGGGAATTTTTTTTTTGCCTTTCTTTGTATCATACATAGTAAGTGCTTAATGAATGCATTTTGATTTGAGGTGTTCATTTCAGGCCAAGAGATCAGTTTGGTTGAAAGGTAGAGTGTGACCAGGAGGGTAGAAAATCTAGATTATGAAGGGTTTCCAGTAATAAGCTGGGAACCCTGAGGTTTTTCTTCATACTCTGCAATTTGGCAAAAGTGCCAAAATATGGGAATAGATAAAGTTGATGGACAGACAGTGACTTCTTTCTAATGCTAGCGGCATTTGTCTTGCCAAACAAAGCAAACCAAATATTTCTGTCATGTGACAATCCTTTAACTATTTGGAGACAACTGTGATACTCCCAGACATACATAGCTCTGCCACTGAAATTTCTTTGTGACTTTGGCCAAGTCATTGCTCTTCTATTGGGTTTCCTCACATGTGAAATGAAGGGTGGGACTAAGGTTATCATTTTAAGGTTGCAAATATTATCTCATTTGATCCTCACAACAACCCAGGGAGGTAGATACTATTATTTCCATTTTATAAACGAAGAAGTTCAATAACTTTCCCAAGGTTGGATGGATAGTGTCTGAGGCTGGATTTGAACTCAGAAGTAGCACTTGTGCCCCAACTAGTCACCCTAGCAAAAAATAGCTGCTCAGATTGAGTTCTTTAAAGTTGGTGGAGCACTTTACATGAATTACCTTATTTTATGCTCACAGCAGCAGTATGGGGAGGGGAGAGGCTATTATGATCTCCATTTGACAGATGAAGAAATTGGGCCTCAGAGAGGTTAAAGGACTTGCCCAGAGTCACATCACTAGTAAATGTCTGAAATGCAATTAGAACCCCCATTTTCCTGCCTTTAGGTCCAAGACTCTGTACATCTCTCTGGAGTCCATTTTCATCCTAACAGTCTGTGATTCTGTGGTTTAATGTAAGCTCACACAGCAAGTCACAGCAGAGTCAAAAAATGGAATGAGAATTTGTTCTCAGAGAGCTATGCTTGCTCCATTAGACCACATTACCTAATGAGTTCTCCTTGGGGAATTCAGCAGGGGGATCGTGTAGGGACTGGTGTCATTAATTTCAGTTAAAGTATGTGCGGCCTTCTTCTCTCCCTCCTTCCCCTCCCCTGCCTCCCTTTCCCTGTTTGACTGTCTCTCTTTGGCTCTCTCTCCATCTCTGTTTCTCTTTACACACACACACACACACACACACACACACACACACACACACACACACGGAACAGCCATTTTAACATCTTGGTTGATCACCTTAAGGGACCACATTGATGATTTGGCATCCAGAGCTATAACCTCACTGGCATAGTATAGTGGCTCGTCTTTTGATGGGATGAAGGACAAGACTTAGGATCCATCTGAAAGCGCTTTGCCAATTCTTTCCCTTCCTTTGAGGAAGTGTAGTCTAGAGGAAACAGTGCTGCCCTTGAATGGATTCAGGTCCTGCCTCTCTGATACTTACTGATGGGGTGACCAAGGTAAATTTCATCTTGAGCCTTAGTTTCCTCACCTGTAGAATGGAAATAATAATTGCTTGGTAGTGAAAGCTAGAAAAACCTGAGTTCAAATCCCACCTTAAACACTCACTAGTTATATAACTCTGGACAGGTTACTTAGCCCCTATGAGACTCAGTTTCCCCATCTATACAGTGAGGCAGGTGAGCACTTCCATCTCTAAATCTGTGATTCAGTGAGTTGAAGCTCACCCCTCCCAGGACTGTCCTGAGGTTCAGATGAGATCATATCTGTTACAAAGCTATGTGAATGTTTATTATTCCCAGCAGAATAAAAGCTCCCAAGGCTTAAGATTGTCTCTCACAGTACCTGGCACATAAATGCTTGATTTATCAGCTAGAGTCAATGCCTTCCATAGAGGACACTTCCTCTTTTTTGTTCAGTCCTGTCCAACTCTTTGCGACCCCCATGGACCCTTCTGTCCTCCACTATCTCTCCAAGGCTGTCCAAGTTCATGTTCATTGTTTCTACAACACTCTTTCTCCATCTCATCCTCTGCTGTTCCATTTTCTTTCCTTATCTATATCAAGATTTGCTTGGGGGGGGGGGCATTGGGAGACTGGAAGACATAGCCCTAGAGCTGACTGGGACCCAAGAAGTCATCTAGTAGAGGTTCTTCATTTTGTATTTCAAGACTGGACCATCTGCATGAGACTCTCCTCATTGATGAAGAGAATGTCTCTCTGCTACAACTCTCAACCATCTTTGATTCCCATGTAGACATTGAACTTTGGAAATTATTTTTTCCACCCATTAGGGAAGGCTTACGCAAATGCTCCTGGCTTGAAAACTGGTTTGAAGATTCTGAGGTCCAGGAAAGTTAAGTGATTTACCCAAGCTTCCAAAGCTACTTTTAGTGTCAGAGATGACATTTGAACCCCAAACTGCTGTCTCCAGAGTCATAGCAGCAGCGGAATATGTTAGTGGCTAGTCTTCAATTCAGGTCTTCCCTAATGTGATAGTGGTTATTTATTGCATTGCTCCTGATAGGTACCCAACAAAATGAATTTTTGATGCTTCTCATTTTTAGGAGTCCCGTTGACTCTTTTGGAGATCCCCATTTCCACAAAAGTATTTCAATTGCTGATAGTCAATCACTAAGCTTTTAGTAAGAGTCTAATGTGTGCTAAGCACTTGAGATACAGGGAAAAAATACAACCATCCCCTATCATCCAGAAGTCAAATGAATTGGATACTTTGTCAGGAAATGTCACATTCATGATAGGGGAGGGGAGGTGAATCTATCTCCAAGCTCCCACTTTTCCAGGTGTCTGGTTGGACCTTTGTCGGTGGTGGCCCCTTTCCACAGATCTTCATTCCTTCACACTCCCCCAACCCCCTCTCGGAGCCTACTTGCTATGCGGCTGGCCCAAGCTCACCATACTGCTCCCCTACCTGCCAATGTGCTTTGAGGAATATCGTTAGCATTAAATTTGCCATTTACATTTTCCCGTTTGACATAATTGAGGAATGAATGCTCTTATGAAAATTAAACTTGTGGGCCTCCTGGGCTGGCGTAACCCTGTTAAAATGTAATGCGATTCCTGATGCGTCTCCTTGAGGTTTTTATTAAATAGAATATCAGTATGACTAATTCCCCGGGCCTAAATGTAGGCCGGGAAGCAGCATTATGGATAGGGCTGCCCACAAATGGCCCTCCCGGCTCGGCCTCTAATGGACTAATAATGCATTAAGACTAGAATCAGAAAGACTTGGATCTGGAGTGCTTATCGCCATTATTGAAGACACCTGGAGGCTCTATTCATCAAGGTTACATGGAACCCCGTTGCCTGTTTATTCCTCTGTCAGTGAACATCTCTATTTGGCCCTGGGTGTAGTCTCACTGGGTCACACCAGGCTGAGACCAAAAAGCAAGGAGGGAATTTCTTCTGGTTTCATGAGATTTTGTTTTAAGTTTGAAAAAAGTGGCACATGAAACTTTGGGGACAATTTCATAAAAGATATGCTTCGAATTATGGGTCCTTGGTGATTTTCCTCTCCATTTGGAGGAGACTTCTAGAAAAAAGAAGGCAAGGAAGTGTTGTATCCTCAGTGAAGAGAGATAGGGCCATTTGCTGAACTAGGGAGCTCCTCCCTTGAAGGCTGGTATTGTCTAGTTAGTCTTGCCTTTGTTCCTTTTGGAGGACCAGTGACTCCCCAATGTCAACACTATCACATTAAAGTAAACACTTCATAAAAATGCTGTTTCTTATCTATCTATGCAATTACTCAGAAACATCCACTGGAGTCCATGTTGGAAACAGCATCTTATTTGATGAGGAGTTAATGTTGGCACTGATGCCGAAGAAGGGAATTTTAATATGCTATTGAAAAGAACTGAGCCAAATTACTCATCATACCTTTCTTTTCTTTATAATACCCCACCCCAATTTAGAGTCTAGGAAGTTTAACCTTCCCCCCCATTTTTATCCTGAATCTTAGGGGAACTCCTCTTTGACATTTCCCCCAAATGTTCATCTGTAAAACAGACTTGCTCATCACCTTATACATATTATTATATTTTATTTATTTTTTAAAATTTATTTTTTAATGAAACTGTCATCAAATAATCATTTCAATATAAGAGAAAGAAGATGATAAAAGAAGCTGGGAATTTCTGTTGTTTACAGTTCATTTTTAAAAACACACAAACACATATATGTATGTATAATATTATGATTTAATAGGAAAATATGAAATTGCTCTTCTGGAAATGGAATTCCCCAGCCCAACTGGTATGACTCTATAACTCTGTTATGTCACCTTCTGCACTTAATTTAACTTTATTTTGCAAATTAAAAAAAAGACCAGTTGTTTTTATAAATGCATAATTGTATCTATAATGCCTGGCAATTAGAGGTGTTTAGTAAACATTTAATGATTGATTGATCATGACTGTAGGTATCAGTCAGAATCATAACCAATATGGGGTGGCTGAGGCTCTGTTCTAGGTGCTGACATCGGCAGTGGCTCCCTCCTCATTCTCCCACCCCTGTGCTGATCCATCCCAGAGTTATTGTCTTTATGTCTATCTATGGATGTGGTGCCTCAGTGTGCCCACTGGGCTAGTGATTGAGGCCACTTTTGGCATGGGAGTGCAGGGATTTGGATAGATTAAGTGCATCACAGGCAAGGGGAAACAGTCTCTCCCCTCCTCCTTGCATACAATAAACTCAGAGCTCGCCTTTCCCAGTCAATCCTCTACCCTCTCCTTCATTAGAGCTTTCTGGAGGCTTTTCCTATGGTTAGTGAACTCCTCTTTCTAAGTCTCCTGTTCACATTCTTTCCATCTTATAGGTAGAGCTTTAGGGTTGGAGGGGATCATGGAACTGACCCCCTCCATTTACAGATAAGAAAACCAAGGCCAGAGAAGTGACTTACCCAGAGTCACACAACTAATAATTGTCTGAAGCAGGATCCAAAGTAAGGTCTTCCAGACTCCAAGTTGAGAGCTTTTCCCTCTGTCTTTTCTGGTGCTCACAGACTCTTATGTATCTCTGGAAGGTACCCCATCTCTTGGGTCCCTCTTAAGGCTGACTGCTCCTTCCCTCAGTCTCTGACACACACAGACAGAGTATGAGGAGCTGCTCTGCTCCTTGATCCTCACTGTCATCATTCTGAGGCACTTTCAGACCCTCCCTCTGCCATCATCACTTATCAATCACTCCTTTCAAGTTCACTCCAACCCATTTAGATCCTTGTTGCTGCCATTTATGGACTGACAGAACCCTCTTCCTCTTTCTCAAGAAACTCAATCTTCTCTGCTCTAAACCCATGTTCTTCAAATACTTCTCAATACTGCCAACTCTCCTATCTTTTGTCTCCAGCCTGCCTCAACCATAAACAAAAGTGGCCATCACTCAGACACCCTCTCCTCCCTATTTCCTCTCTCCTAAATGAATTTGCTCAGATACTGTTCTTAGCTATGACTTTGACATTGGCCTTAGGCCATAAACCTTTTGAGGGCAGGGAACCAACCCAATGCCAATTGCATATTTTTTTTTGTTTTTTGCTAGGCAATAGGGTTAAATGACTTGCCCAAGGTCACACAGCTAAGTAAATAGTAAGTGCCTGAGGCTGGATTTGAACTCAGGTCCTCCTGACTCCAGGGCTGGTGGGTGCTCTATCCATTGCACCACCTAACTGTCCCCCAATTGCATACTTTTGATGATGATGATGATGACAGTTATACATGGCTATACTTGTATCCATGCTCAGTGCTGATCTGAGAAACTTCAGTATTATTTTCTGTCAGACCTCTGATTTCTTCTTCTACTATTAGAAAGGTTTTCTACATTTAATGTCTCCACTTCCTTACCATCATCTTTCTGTGTCTCTGTCTCTGTCTTTCTCTGTTGCTTTATCTCTCTCTCTTTCTGTCTGTCTCCCTCTTTCACCCCCTTCCCCTTCTCTCGTGTTCTGTATTTGTCTCTGTTTTTCCATGTCTGTCTGTCTGTCTGTCTGTCTCTCTCTCTTTTTCTCCCTGTCTGTCTCTGTTGCTTTCCTTCTCTGTCTCTGTCTCTGTCTCTGATTCTGTCTTTGTGTTTGTCTGTTTGTCTCTGCCTCTTTTTTTTCCTCTTTCTTCCTTCCTCCCCCTCTCTTTCTCTGTCTTTCTGGCTCTCTGTTTCTCTCTGTCCCTGCTTCTTTCTGGCTCTGTCTCTTTCTTTCTGTCTCTTGTCATGGCTAAGATGCCTCCCCCCTTTCTTATCTTTTGAATTCCTGCCAATTAACTTTAAAGGCCAGTTCAAATGCTACACCTTCTATAAAGTCCTCATATGGCACTTTGTCATATATCTCACTTAAGCCTTTATGTTGCAATATTTTATATTATCAATCAGTTCACTCACTCACCAACCCATTCACCCATCCATCTACCAATCTACTATCTATCATCCATCCATCATCCATCCATCCATCCATCCATCTATCTATCTATCTGTCTATCTATCTATCTATCCATCTATCTATTATTTATGCCATATACCTTTCATAGACTAAAGCTTCATGAGAGCAGAATCACAGAAGCTGACAGTTGGAAAATACTTCAGCAACTTGCACCTGAAAGTAATCCCCAATGGATCACTATATTCCCACCATTTCCAAAAATTGGCACCCAGCCTCTGCTTGAAAATGACCATAAAGGGGAACTCACCACCTTTCCAGGCAGCTCATTCCACTCCATCACCAAAAAATTCTTTACATCAAGACTAAATTAGCTCCCAATGATATCACACTTTTGCTTGTTAACCCTGGTTCTATTTGCAAATGTGGGCAGGATATCAGACTTCCATTTCCTTCTTGCCTAGGAATTCTTTGTTCATCGCATAGTCTGGATTCACTCTCCCAAGCTATGCTTTATTAGCAGGTTAAGTCCCCAGAGGGTGAGCATTCTATTTCCTCTAGGACTAAACCAGAGGAAGGTAGTGTGTGTGTGTGGAGTTCTAATTCAATAGTTGATGATCCACCATTGCTGTGCTTTCCTCCATTATTATTAGTTAATATCAACTAATCAGTTAGACATTAGTTTTTAGAAACACATCTTTATTAAGGTGATTTGGGGAGGAAATTTAGTATAAAATGCCCCCCAAAAGTCCATGACATGCCTGGCTGCTACCACAGGCAGCATCAGAAAAAGCAGACGCAACCTTCAAAACTACATGGGGGTATACCATGGAAACAATGTAAAGACCAACAGACTGCCTTCTGTGGGGGTGGGGGGGAGGGAAGTGAGATTGGGGGAAAATAGTAAAATTCAAAATAAACAAACAAACAAACAAATAAATAAATAAATAAATAAATTTATAAAAAAAGTTCATGGGGTAATTTACAACTCCTAGGAACTGTTTTCTTCCTCTTTGTCACTGTCTTCAGGAAGTGGCTTCAAAGACTCTGCTAGGTTTCCTGTAGAATTCCAAAGCTACCTTTCTGTGGACTATCTAGTTTGTCCTTAGATGATGGATGAGGCAGATTCTACGAAGAGTCACTTCCATTCCCAGGGTGCGCATAGCACACCACTGGGAATTCCACATCCTTTGACATTCCAAAGTTTATAAGACCATTTTCTCTGATCAGGGGGTGGCTACAGATGCTTTACTCCCCCCCTTCCCCCAATTGATTCTCTCTCAGGGGTTTGGCTGGCACTTCCCTCAGCTTTCAAACACTTCAGTACTCAGTTCTGAGCAAATGATCCCATGAGGTATACTTTAGTTTAATCCTTTTGATTGATTGATTGATTGAATAGAGATGTTCTCCCTTGATATTGGCCTGGAATATTTTGTTACTTAGGTGGGACGTAAAGTCTTTCAAGCCTCTTCCTTCAGGTGACCTTTAGTCTGCAATTCCTATACATCTGAGGAGTCATGTTCTCCTAGAGTATGGCAACATTCTTATCAGAGGGTTGGACTTCAGACCTGGGTATCTCCTTTGAGCCTCAATTTTTCTCTTCTGTAAAATGAAAAAAGATCTATTGCCAGGATCTCTTGACTCCTAGATTTGCAGTGGGGATTGAATGAGACATTTGTCCAGCACTTTAGATATCTAAAGGTCCGTTATTGTGACAGCACACAATGGTGGGTACAGCATTTGATTTGGAGTCAACCTTGGTTCAAATTCCAACTCAGACACTAATTGTGTGACTTTAGCCAAGTTTCTTGATCTCTCTTATCTCCACTTTTCTCTTTAAAATGAGTATAATAGGGGGCAGCTGGGTGGCACAGTGGATAGAGCATTGTTCCTGGAGTCAGGAGGACCTGAGTTCAAATCCTGTCTCAGACACTTAATAATAATTACCTAGCTGTGTGATCTTGGGCAAATCACTTAACCCTATTGCCTTGCAAAACTAAAAAAAAACCAAACAAAACTAAAATGGGTATTATTATAATAATAGCATCTACCTTACAAGGTTGGGGTTAAGACTAAAAATCACCTAATATGTATAAAATACTTTGGAAACTTTATTAGCAATAAAATGTAGATATGCACAGAATTTAATAAATGATTAAATGAATGAGTAACTAATAATGCCTATAATTAGTAGCAAATCTATAGATTCTGAATCAAACTGGGAAAAAATGCAAGCAGAGGAGGTAAGAAATCTTTCCAGTTGAAATTTGAGAGGAGACAGTCACAGGAGGAGGTAGTGGACAACAGGAATTTGATTATTGTTTTAGGAAGCTATCTCTCCTTAAACATCACGTAGCTTCATGGTTCCAATGGGATAATGAAGGAGGGAGAAATATTGATGGAAAGTTCCCAGCCCCACCTTAAAAACTCATGTGTTCACAGCTGTTTTATATTTTCTAGGAGGGAGCAGCCAAAAAAAAAAAAAAGCTTAGCAGAGAGTAACAAAGCTCCCATAAAACACACCAAAGATGAAATTTTGTATAGGATTGATAAAGCTATTTTTTCCCCCAGTCCATCAAGAATCCTGGACCAGTACATATAGATTTGTGCATCTGGTAAGGGTTGACTTAGATGATCACTAAGGTTCCTTTTAACTATATGATTCTATGGTGTTTTTATTTTATGTGGTATGTGAATACCTAAATATGAATACATAAAAGATCTGATTTCAGCAGAGTGAGAACCTTGCTAGTATGGGAACTCTATCCACTGGTGCAGATTGCAATCCATCTATAAGAAAAGAGAGACATCCTGGGAAGTGTCTTGAGGCTGATGGGAATGAATTATTGGATTATACCTGAGGCCAAAGTCTCTCATTTTACAGATGAAGATACTGAGGCCAAAGAAGTTAGGTCACATAAGTAGAAAGCCTCAGAAGCAGAATTTTATGGAGTTCTTCTAATGATAGAACCAGTATTCATGCTCTGAATCACATTGCTTAAGTAACATGTCCAGGTATCATAGAGTTCATACATGTGAGAGTCAGGTTTATATGATCACAGATTTAGATCTGGAAGTGACCTCAGAGGCCATCTAGTCTAGCCTCTTCATTATATAGATGAAGAATTGAGTTCCAGAGAGTTATTTTGGGACATTTGTCCAGGGTTAAACAGTAGTTGAGGAGGGATTAGTCAATCTTCCTGACTCTAAACTGAGTCCTTTATTATATCACCTGGCGCCCACATTTACAGAAAATTATAAATGATGTTGATGAAGATGGTGGTGATGATGATGATGAAAAATAGTAAATGTTGTTTTAGTGACAAGCAAGCTCCTTGGATAGGCTACCTCTATCCAATGTACTAATGGGTATGATAGAAAAAGCAGGCAATTTGGAGTCAGAGGATCTGAGTTCAAATTTTGACTTGTCACTATGTGATCTTGGTCTAGTTACTTAGCCCCTGAGCCTCAGTTGTTGGATCTGTAAAGTAAATAGATTGATCTTAGTGATTTCAAGGGTCCTTCTTCTTCT
Organism: Macrotis lagotis; assembly: GCF_037893015.1. Lineage (NCBI taxonomy): Eukaryota > Metazoa > Chordata > Mammalia > Peramelemorphia > Peramelidae > Macrotis > Macrotis lagotis. Next base: position 177,564,734 of record NC_133665.1, read on the forward strand.
GGATGAATGAATGAATGAAAAGTTAAAGAATTTATTAGCCCTTGCTGTGTACAAAACATTCCAGTAAGCTTTGGGTATACAAATAGAAAAGCAAGAGTCCTTGTTTTCAAGGAGCTCACATTCTTAGGGTGCCCAACACAATAGATATTTAATAAATGTTTGTCAACTGACTGATTTGACATTCTAATGGTGGTCTACCAGCTTACATTTATTATTGGGACTATTTTGTTTCTGTCTCTGAATCCCCAGAGCCTAGCTACCTCAGTTACTAACACACTGAATATCCATTAGATGGGACTAGATTTCCATAATGTTTGAGATTTTACCAAGTGCTTTATATCTGGTATCTTACTAATATAGTTTCTGCTCCAGGACCAGTCTCATACCTGAGAACTTATGCATAGAGGATAGTTAGAGAACAGTTTTCCCAGAATTCTAGGGTCAGTTAGGAGAATCTACGTTTCTAGTACTGTTGTTCATGAGTCCCACCAATGTACTCTTGATCATCAGCAAATTGTTTCAATTTTTACCAAAAGTATTTATCAAGATGACATAACAAGGGCAATTGGCAAAAAAAATTCCCCAAATGTCTGGGATGAATTTTCTTCCATCTTGAAGTGTGGGCTCAAAATAAAATATAGTGGTAGTGAGGCATGTGTATAAAGAAAATGTGTGACAAAATGGTACTACCTGATTCCTATCTCTGGAAATCTCTTTTTCCTTTTATGGGGTCCTCATGAAATTTCTTTTGGGATGTGACATTGGTTATGGATAAATAACTCACCTGGACTGACTCCTTGTTGGGGGAAACATCTTTGCTAGATTGGTTGAACTTCTACTTTCTCTATCTTCATTATTACTCTCCTCCCTTGAACTGCATGCTTGAAATTTCTCTAGACTGTACAGTGATTACAAGGCTGATGTCTGCCTATATCTACCTTAACTCTTGTGGCTACTGCTGCCTTCTCTTAGACTGTTATCAGCTCCTGATAGTGGTGGAACTTTTGGTGGGATTCTAGGATCTCCTGAATTTGGACCAGCTGCTTAGGGGTTAGAGAAACAGAAGGTTCTTGCCCCAAGTAATTCTTTCTCAGAGCTTGGTCGAAGTCCTCTATTATAGACTGGGTTACTCTTGAGCTTCCTGACTCCCAAACTCTTAATTGTTTCTTATGTTGCCTCCAGATATATTTATTTCTTTTAGCCAGACACAAGACCCTTCCTGAGTATCTTCAGTGATTGAAGCACATTCATCTACTGGAATCCAAAGTCTTATTCAATCTAGTTCACACTTTTATTTGATTCAATCATCTAGGATTTCTTTGAATACAGCAATTGGGCTGGAAAACCTTGAAAACAACCCTCAAAGGTCATGGATTAGTTGGCTCTGTCCCATTTTAGTCCTAGGTCATAGATTTGGAGCTGAAGGGACCTCGGAGTTAACCATCTAGTTAAGCTCCTCATTTTACAGACGAAACAATAGAGACTCATAGAATCTTAGTGATTTGCCCAAGGTCCTTTGGGTAATAAGGAGCAGATCTGGGTTTTGTGAAGAAGAGAACTGGCGTGCAATTCACTGCGCTTTTTATACACTGCAGCTGCCTACGGATTGATGAGTATGGCATCATTCTCATTGCCTAGAACCCAAGGGAAACTCACTCAGGTAACTGAGGGATATCTTTGATGCATAACCTCTTAAGAACACAATAATAAAGGTGGTTCAGTGGATAGAGCACTGGCCCTGGAGTCAGGAAGACCTGAGTTCAAATCCAGTCTCAAAAAATGTAAAAATTGCCTAGCTCTGTGACCTTGGGAAAGTCACTTAACTTCACTGCCTTGTTAAAAACCATAATAATAATAATAATAATAATAATAATAATAAATAATAGCTAACATTTATAGAATATTTTAATGTTTATACAGCTCTTTACAAATATTATCTCATTTGATAATCACAAATGAGGCTATTATTCCCATTTTACATCTGAGGAAACTGAGGCAAGCAGTAGTTAAGTGACTTGCCCAGGACACATAATCTATAAGTTTCTGTGACTGAATTTGAAGTCAGTTCGGCTGGATTTCAGGCCCAGTGTTCTTTAGTTACTAGGACACCAAAATCGCTTCTTATTGAATGATTATCTGAGTAGACGTTAGGAGTATAAAATGGACATGGATGCATGCTACAGTCACTATGCAAGAAACACTCCCTTTGCAGAGAAGATCCATTGTTTGGGAATGGGCAGGAGCTCTGCCCAAACACAGAGGAGCACTGAGGCGCCCTTTAGCCATGAGAACAATGGACTCCACATCTAGATAAATAGGATCAGTGAATCCTCACCCAAGTGACCAGTCTCTCTCTACCTTTTGAACTCATCTCAAAGCATGAATGTCTACCAGCAAGATAAGAAAATATATGTATCAAATGAGATAACACATGTAAAGGGCTTTGTAAGTCCTATGTAATTGTTAGCTATTCTTAGCTCCCCTTGTCAGCTGCCCTTTTCTCACTTTAGGACATTCTCACAAGCTGGCTGTCATAGATGGAATGCATTCCTTCCCACCCCCCCTTGCTGCCTTGAATAATCTTTATCTCTCTTCAAAACCCCACTGAAGTTCCTTTTCCCATTTTTATGTGGATCTCACATTCTTTTATTTCCTTTAATTTATGTATCTATGAGGGGGTGGCAGGTGAGGCAGAGCTCTCTGGTAGCATCCCACAAGGAGAGAGTAAGATCCTTGAGGGCAGGGATAATATCATCTTTGTTTTTGTATTCTAATCAATATTTAAACAGTCATTATTTGAACCTCACAAGAACTACCAGAGTAGCTTGTACATCATAGATACTTAATAAAAGTTTGATAAATAAATGGATTATAAGATCCATTTCAAAACTCTTTGCTTCTCTTGGTATTTGAGTAGAACTGAAGACTCAATCCAAACACTATTTTCTGAAGAAGACTTTTCCTTAGTCTCCCTCTGTGAATACCTTCCTTGCTGAGGTTAGTCTCCATCTATTCTCATATAGTTTGAATGTCACTGAAAGAATATTGCCTCAGACAAACTGGGGCCTGGGAAATGGCTTTAATTCAGAAAGGCCAAGGTCATCTGCTGCAACCCAAGCCATCATCAGTCACCTTAATTTTTGCCTTGCCAATGGACTTGGATGGCTCCGGAGGAGAGAGCAAGGCTAATGATTTTGCATAGTTCTGCTTCATTAAATCCCATTCATGTCTTTCTCAGGGCATCACCCTCTTTAGTACTCTTCAAAAACAAAGGATTTACAACAATAATACACTTTCTGTCTCCCCATTAGACTATAAACTCCTTGAGGGCAGAGAGCATTTTTTGCTTTTTTTTATTTTATATCTTTAATATTTATTATAGTTCTTGATGGAAAGTCTTTTTAATTAATATTGTTGATTGACTATCTGGATTAGAATATTACAGAGAAGAAATGCTGGATTTGTAGTCAGGAATAACTATGTTCTAATTCCTACTCTGTTATTGGCTAAAGGGGTGGTTTGCTTACCATTCAGGCCTCCTTCATTAGACTGTTATCTCCTTGAGGGCAGGACCACTTTTTGCTTTTCTTTGCAGCCTCAGAACTAAGTACAATGTATGCTGTACAAAAATTGAATAAATAAAATGTATTCAATTTTAATCAAGCCTCAAACTCCAAACTACTTGTAATTTGTCAAAAAAGAAAATAATGAATGCAAACATTTTAACAAAAGGATTCTAAAATTTTATTTGATTCTCTGCCTTTTCCTATCTCTTTTTATGTCCTCTGCATTTTAAATTATGATCTAATGTATGAGTTATTGTATATTGTATATATAGTATATTGTATATAAAATATTGTATATTGTATCTAATTATGAGTTAATGTATATGTAGATTCTGTTTTTTATTGACTCTTTTGAGCCTTCATTACAGCCTATAAATCTTTTCCTATTTTTTCCATTTGTCATTTTTTTGATATTCTCATTAGCCTTGGCAAGATTTCTTTGTCAGTGGCTAGTGAGGAAGGAACTTTTCTCCACCCAATTGACTAAGAAGCAAAAAGGTCTGAGAATCGCTGCCAGGAAGGATGACAAATGAGAATGTTGTCTTTTGGAAGATCCTGACTCCAGTCAATTAGAGTCAGAGCTCAGGCTGGGAACAGGGCTCCAGCAATTCAGTTCAACTGGAATCTCAGCAAGATCCAAGGATCCATCATAGGGATTTATGGTAGCAATGGCTCTTGGGTCCACTCTAGATGCCCAGTATCAGTTTAATGCAGGATATTTTATAGAGGTTGGGGGCTATACTGGCAAGAGTTGTAATAGAGAGTTGGGACAGTCATCTAGAGGATTCCTCCCTCTCCTCACTAACACCTGCTCTTGAGAAAATGAATGGTGCCTCTAGGTCTTATTTATTGAGTCACATGATTGCATTCAGTTAATAATTACTCAATTCCTCATCCTTGCTATGTAGACACGTGCATTATTAAAGAGACAAGTAACGGTGGATGAACTGGGCTTAGACTCAGGACAGTCTCTATGTCTTTAACACTTTAACTCTTTGCCTTTAACACTTATGAGTCATGTGACCCTTTCATGCATTGTGCTTGAGCTTCACCAGCCTCAGTTTACTCATCTGTAAAATGGGGATAGTAAGATCACTATGTTCCTTGTAGCTTATCCTGAGGCTCAGATGAGATAATAAATGTAAAATGCATCATCAATGTTTTAGCTGGTGTCTGCCAGGATACTACGCTGTGTCTTGTTAGGCACTACTGAATAACTTGGTTTGAGTTTGTTTGTCTCTAACTCCAGAGAAACCAGCTAGACTTTGAGCCAGTTTTCTGAAGACAGGATGACATCAAGGTTATTACTTCTAAAAATAAAACCCCAACTCAGATGCTTTAATGTTCTTCACATATTTAAGTGAAATGACTTTATTGCTAAATCTTTTTGTCAGACTCTACTATTCCTTTGTGAAAAGTAAGATTTCTTTGCTCTAAAAGTGTTTTTATAAACTTCAAACCTATTCTTTTTTCCTGGGATATTGATCTGTAATCTTTTTTGAGGAGCAGATATTGATCTCTCTATAGCCTTGGGATGTGACATAATCCAAACCTACACTTTAGAAAAGCACATTGATGGATGAATGCAGGATATATCGGAGTAGAGAGTCTTACCAGCAAGCTATTGTCATCATCTAGGTGTGAAGTGATAAAGGTCTACAGGGCCAGGCTCTGTGTGTGTGTGTGTGTGTGTGTAGGACCCCTCTGTCAATCTGGGCCCCCTTCTCAGAATAATGTTTTGAAACATATAAGGCAAAATGTATAGGATAAGAAAGAAGTCAGTTATACTGAAATATAATGATAAAATATTGAAAACAAAACAAGTCCCTAGGCCCAGGGTTGAGTTGTTGCTGGGGTCTGCTCTTGTCTGTTTTGTTGAGCCAACAGCATAAATCAATCAATATTGTGAAGGAACAAATTTATTCTTGTTGTTACTCTCATCAGTGCTTTTATCAAATATAGAAGACAGTGGGATTACTGTGGTATATAAAAGGATTCCAGGGCTGGAATTTCCAGGAATGGAAATCTTGAACTCTATGCTCTCAAGATCCCTTCAGTGCCACTTTTCTGACATCCCCAGTTCTGACCCTTGGGCATCTGCATTTCTAATTTGAAACACGAGGTGGCGCCAGGACACAGCTGATCCAGGACTCCCCTTCATCATCAGCCTAGCCAGCTGGGCCATGTCTACACTTGTGGGGTGGAAAGGACGCTCTCTGGTCAGTGTGATGCATGTCTCCAATCTGGATTGTTCAGAAAGTGTCCCTAAACCACTAGCTCCCCTTTGCCTATGTCTTTGGGGTTGTTTTTTGGAAGTGGGAGTAGAATTAGTTGGGTTTTTTGTTGCTTGTTTTGCCTCAGTGATTCGATTGTTATCTCACAGCATCACAGAATCTCTTCTTTGGAAGGGACCTCCAACCCAGCCTCTACTTGCCCAAGAATCACTTCTCTGCTATTAAGACAAATTGTCTTTCAAGCTCTAAGGCTGGGCTATTCACTATCTTCTGGGGCAGCCCCTTTCATTTTTGAATCATTGGGAGGAAGTTTTTTCCTACCATTAATCCTAAATCTATCCCCTTGATTTTTTTTTTCTTCCATGGCTCTGAGGTCAACCCTCTGGAGTCAAGAAAGACCAGTTTAATTCTCTACTCCCTTCCCATTCAATTATTTAAAGATGGTGATCACATCTCCTCCAAGCCTTTTCTTTTCCAGGCTAAACATTCTCAACTGCTCTTCATATAACACAGGCTTCAGTACCCTGACTACCCTTGACCCTCTCCTCTGGTCTTTAGCTTGCTTCCTACAATGGACTGTCCAGAACAGAAAAGAATATTCCAAGTACAGTCTTACAGAGTCTAATGGGACCATGGCATTGCGTAAGTCCCTTTCCTTGTTGGAGTCTCCTTCTCCAATTCTCTTATGTTCAAAAACTTGGAATCAATCATCCTTGACTCTGCCCTCTCCATCTTTCCTCATTTCCCATCAGCTGTAGATTTGATCTCCTTGGTATCCCTTGCAGTTATCCACTCCTCTCCATCCTGCCCAGGGCTTCCTCATCTCTCAGCTGGACTATTGCAAAGCTCTCCTAATGAATCTCCTTGCCCACTCAGATGCCAAAGTGATCTTCCTCATATGTTCCAGGGCTGACTGTGTTACCCCTCTGCTCGTGAAAGTCCAGTGGTCCCCTCTTTGACCTGGAGATCAGTTATAAGCTCTTCTGCTTGACGTTTAAGGACCTTCACCATTTGACTCTACTCTTCCCTCCCAGGCTTCTTACCCTACTTCTTTTCAAGTGTTCTTTGTCCCGCTGATGTCCCTGGTATATGACACTTTATCTCCCATCTCCATGGGTTAGCACATGCCTAGCACAATGTCTATAAAAAGTAATAACTCGAGTTTATGCAATATTTTAAGGTTACAAGGAGTTTTACAGATTTTACCTAATTTGATCCTTACAACAACCCTGAGAGGGAGGGGTTTTTATTATTATCCCTATTTTACATTTGAGGAAACTGAGGCAAACAGAAGTTACATGACTTGCCCAGGTTTTTATAGCTAATATATATCTGATGCTGGATTTGAACTTATCCTCCTGACCCCAGGTCCTACATTCTACTTATCAATCAATCAACATTTATTAAGCACACATGGTCTTCCAGATACTGTGATAAACCCTTAGGTGCCTCTTTTTTATGTCTATCCTTTGGAACTTTTAGCTTTATTTAAAACTCACTTTAACTACCATCTCTCACACAGAGCCTATCTGATATCCCAAGATGCTATTTTCCTCTCCTTGGAAGTTATTCTTATTTTTTTAAGTTAATTTTCTCAGTATCTGTGTTTTCTCCTGGTAGTATATCTGTCTTTAGAGAATTGGGATTTTAACCCCCCCCGCCCCGAGTCTAGCACAGTGTCTGGTAAATAGCAATAAATACATGTTTGTTGAATGATAATTTCCCTCAGGGTTGCTTATAAAGCATTTTGATAATATGGAACTTCTATGTCAACTGAGGAAGGAAAGCGTGGTGACCTCAGAACCAGGAAGAATTGGGTTTGAGTTCCTCTTCTGATTTGTTCTGGCTGTGTGACCCTGAGTTAGCTAGGTAACATCTCTGTTCTCTGGGCTACTATCTCCACCAATAATTTTCAGAGAAGATGTCACTTCACACTGTAGAAAGAGTTTCTTCACTGGAAGCTCCCTGCACCAATGGTATCATGAATCTGGACAAAAAAGGAACTCGATGGCTATGTCAATAATATTTGGCAGAGCCCCATCCTGAAGGTTTCCTATGCACCTGTAAGCTAGGAGCACGTGGTCTTCCTCCATTGAGCCATTACTGTCCCCTTGAGCATCCAAAGTACAAGATTGTATTTAAAACTGCTGAGAGGAGAGAGTTGCTCCTCTATTCCCATGGCCTGGGTCTCCTGCCACCTGGGATTTTTTGGCAGGGGGAGGATGGCACTTGTAATGCCGTTTTGCTATGAATTTCATGTTGATTGATCTTTTGTCCCCTTCAACCCGTTTCCCCAAGGCTCTTTAGCCAGACAGTATTCTGTTACATCTGATTGATCTCAATTCAGGTGAGCAATTATTAAAGGCTTGTTGGGCCAGGCACTAAAACAAAATCTTGCCAGTTTTCCTGCTAGGAGTTTCCTGCTTATTGATAGACACACTTTCAGCAAAGACAAAGTAATCCTGGAGAAAACCCATCACGTATTCCAGCTGGAAAGGTCCTGCCAAGTCACCGGATCCAATACTTTGGTTTCCTTGAGAGGGAAAGTTACTTGGCCAAGGTCACCCAGCCAGTGAACTCTGGAGCCCCTGTCTCCATGTCTTAGTTTGACGGTCTCTCCACCGCACTTCCCCATATCCGTGGTTTCTCAAGATCAGGCCCACTCAGTTCCTTGTTAAGAAGACTGTATTTCCATCCTTAACTGATTTCCAAGTCACATATGATCCCATTAATCCATGATGATGACCAGAAATGGACTTCACTATCGGGAGCAGGAACTTGGCTTTGGGCCCGAGCAAGCCTCAGGCTCCGTGACATACACTTAGGCGGCTTCTAATCGGAGAGCTTTGTGATTAATAGCCCTGACTGGGGCAGGGGGAGGATGCCTCCTGAGTCCTTGGTGGGCACTGAGTCTGCTCGGAGACAGCCAGCCTCTGACAACTTCAGGAGCAGAGGAAATCGCAGTGGGTCCTTCCTAAGGACTCACCCCCCAGCTCCTGGGATGCCCCCACCTCTTTTCGCCTGTCTCTCATCACTCCAAGGTCATTGGGCTTCACCTCCGACTTAGCTCCTTCTACTTCCTTCCTTATGTCTTCCAGTGCTTTCTCCATGATCACGTGAAAGCCTCAGGCCTAGTCTGCCCCCCGCCTGCCTTCCTCTCTTCCCTTCTCTTGATTATCTTTATGAACCAAATGCTTAGCATGTATAATGGTACAGACATTTTTATTTCAAAGACTGGAAGGGTTGTTAAGCATGGGGAACCGGGAGTCAGGGAGGACTTGAGTTCAGATTTCTGGGCAGTCACTAGTTCTCTGAGAGTCAAAATGAAGGGATTAGTTTGGGGGACACCGACTGATGCCCACTGATATTCAGTTGCTGCTCTTCATGGTCAGCAGCCTGATGAAGTAGCTTGCTTTGGAGCTCATTTCTATGTCTCTTTAAGGCTTGCAAAGGGCTTCATGAATATGATCTCATTTAATTCTGCAATGGCTTTGAGAGCTAGGGGCTATTTTACAGATGAGGAAACTGAGGCAGGCAGAAGTTGAGTGACATGCCAGGGTCACAAAGCTGGGAAACATCTGAGGCTGGACTTGCACCTAGGTCTTCCTGCTTTCAGGTCTAGCCATCTATCCCTCGCATCACTTAACCACCAGCTGTTGCGGTTGCCTGCGTCACACTGCAAAGCCTGCTTACTGACCGCTGTGCTAGTCAGGTCTGCAGAGGGAGACTTGGAAATGGCTATCACGTTGATGTGTGAGAGTGAGTGTGTGTGTGTGAGTGTGTGTAAGTGAATGAATATGTGTATGAGTGGATGAGTGTGTGTGTGTGTGTGTGTGTGAGTGTGAGGGAGTGACTGTGTGTGAGTGTATGTGAGTGTGTGTGATTGGGTGTCTGAGAGTATGTGTGTGAGTGTGTGCTCAGGGCTTGCTTGTCATACCCAAACCCATCCATCTCTCTTTAAAAGGAAAACAAACCCAATATGAGGCATGAGTCTCAGAGAGATTGAGAATTTCTCCTGTTTGATGCCAAACTGTATTTTATAGTAGATTTTTTACCTTCTTTCCCTATTGGATCTTCTCATTAAACTATTGGGTATGAACACTCATTGATTAAGTTGAAGAGCAAATCTTTTTTTTTTTTTTTTTGCATATAGGTTAGCTAGTCCCTGACTGATTATCTTGGTGACTTTGGTCTAGTCGCTAAGCTCCATGGGCCTCAGTTTCTTCCTCTGTAAAATAAGGAAATTAGATCACCTGGCCAGCTCTAGGACAACGATCCTGTAATCCTACAAGATGATCTCAAAAGGATTTTTCACCTATAAATCTATGATCCTCTGACCTGAGGGTCTATTCTTTCTTCAAAGTGGCTTGAGATTTGAGAGGAGAATAGCTGCTCATCAGAGGATGAGTCCATCCCCCTTCTCCTCCCTCTTCCCCCACTTCCTGGTCGGCAGTTTACCTCTTTGTAACATGTAACATGGAAGCATAAATGTAGACTGGAAAGGACTTCAAAGACTACCTAATTCAACCACCTCATTTTACAGATGGGGAAACTGAGGCACAGAGAGGTGAAATAGCTTGTCTAAGATCATACAGAGAGTATGTGACAGAACCAGGATTCAAGTTCCTTCTAGGACGTGGGAGCTTCACTTCTAGTCTGGTGTGGAGAAGGTGCATGCACCTGCCACCCAGGAGGAAGTACAGCCCCCTGGTCTTAAACCCTCAGTTATTCCACACGAGTTACAACTGCTCTAGGCATGTCCGACACCCCCCTCATCATTTCCAGGGGTGATTATCTCAGGCAGCAATCTGTCCTTCTCCATTTTGAGCCCTAGTCATTGATATCCTGTTGTGAATAATTCATTCTGTGAGCATGAAGAATTAATTTTGTTATGAGATAGCAGTTAATATAGATTTGGTACGCTGGGGAAGAACGAAAATTGACTATGTCAATATAATTTTGTCTTCCTAATGAGTCGTCTGTGTCTTCATTTAAAAAATGAAAATAGCAGTTGCACGCTTTCCTAATGTGCATTATCATTTCTATTAGTTCTCCAAAGGCCATTGACTCCAAAGAAGCCTTTCTGATTTCACTGAATGCAATGCAAAGTGCCTACTATGTGTAGGGAGGTAGACTCAGTAGTCAGGGCTTTACAAAGTTTATCCTGCCCTCATGAAGCTCATTGTCTAGCAAGGTCAGGCGACACATGGCCAAATAGCTGTAAATGCACAATAATTCATTGAAAGGAAGGAAGAGGGAAGCTCTGGACTTTAGAATAGTGCTTAGCATACAGGAGGTGCTTAATAAATGCCTCTTTTCTGACTGACTGATAAAAACAGTGAGACCAATTAAAAGATGTCATTTGACTTAGTTTTAGAGGGTAGATTGGGATTTGATAACTGGAAAAATGATGTTAATTATGAGTTAATAATTATGAAGTATTTCATATAAGCCAGTCATTCTACTAAGATGGCAAGGAGACAAACCAATCAAGAAAGCAACACACATTTATTATGTACCTACTATGTGACCCACACTATACTAGGTGCTACTGATAAAAAGATAACACTGAAACTCTCCAAAACAATTCCTGTCCTCCAGAAGCTTACATTCTATTAGAAAGATGAAGCCTATACATGGTAAAGAAATAAGATGGATGAATAATAAAACATTTATTTGGCATCTACTATATGCAAAGCACTGGACATACAAATAGACAAATCTGAAGACCTCTGCTCTCAGGTTGCTGCCATTCCAGTGGAAGAGACAACATATGTGGAGGGTTTCAGCTGCAAGTCAGATAGAAGGCCCTATGATCCTTAGGGTTCATTGTTAACATAGATGGTAATGGCCTTTCTAAAATGTTAATCCCACTGATAAAAACAATATCAGGGCAGCTAGGCAGCACAGTGGATAGAGCATCGGCAAAAGAACCTGAGCTCAAAATTGGCCTCAGACACTTAATGATTGATTGTATAGCTGTGTGACTTTGGGAAAGTCACCATTGCCTTCAATAAAAAAAAAATATCAGTTTTAAATGTGAGATTGTTTGATAGTGTCAGGAAATTTGAAGACCAGAACTTCATGTCCTGACTCTTCAGTAGCTGTGACCACCACACTGGCAGGAAGATTTGTTGTATTGTATCTCTACAAGGATGGCTCCTGGATGATGGATGAGGCCACGGGGCTGGGATCCTTGCTTGTCCCAAGGCTCTCAGGATCAGGGTCCTAGGAAGGTCTATGTTAAGGTCTGAGAGGAGATGGTGGCTAAGATGGAAAAGATGATTTGACTTGCCTGAAACATGTTTCTCTATTGGGTGTTGGTGACCGAAAGGTCACCTTGCCTGCTTTGTGAGTCTTTGATCTATGTGGCATCACATCTTAGATCCAGATCTGGAAGGGACCCCAGAGACCCTGTACTGGTCTTTATATATGTCCCTCAGGGATGTGCTGACAAAGGTGTAATAATAGACTCTGAATTCTTAGGTTTAATCTGTATCACTTTCTTAAATAGAAACAATCCATAAAACAAGGCCTCCTTATTGAAGCTAACTCCACATTCTATGCTAATCCAGGGCTTCTTTCTCCTTTGTGTATCCTGAACTCTTAGACAGTCTGGTTAAGGCTGGGGAGCAAGGTCTTCTCAGAATCATGGTTTTAAATGAGTAAAAGAAAGTCCAGAGGTTTATCATGGCAACTAACTATAGTGGAATAAAATGATCAAAAAGTTAAAAAAACCAGCAAGTTGACAAACTCTAGGTTTCTAAGCAATTGTTGACTTTAGCCTTGCTGTGCCTCAGTTTCTTCAGCTGAAAAAGTGGACAATGATGGCACCTGCCTCCTAGGGTTATTGTATTGTGCTTTACAATCTCTGAAGCTCTATGTATGCATATGTATTATTATTATTACCTACATTTAGTCCCAACTCCGGTTGGGGGCCAGGCTGTATAAAAAGGTAGACTCATGACCTTTTATATAGAATAAAGTAAAGGAGAAGCCCAGAGACCATCCTCTCCTTTAACTGCGCGGTATCTGTGATACAAGGAATAAGAAAGGGAGAAAGACATTGCATTCTGATGGCCTTCCACTCCAAGATTTAATTCACTGTGTATAAAATAGCAGGATGCATTTAATATAATTCAATTAGGCTTAATTACATTAATACTAGCATTAAATTCAGCTAAAGGTAAGTCCGTGTTTTTTTTTTCTAATAATACAAAAAGCTCAAGACTGGATGAGTTTAAAATAATAAGTCTACAAGGGAATATGATTGAATGAGTCCAAATGGACAAACATCCAAGAGTCAGCTTGGATATGAAAATTGAAACCTTGTATTGATGTCATTAAAGAAATGGGAATGAATGGCCAAGTGGCTTGTCCACTCCATCATGACCATTAGACATGTCTTTAAGTGATAAAAAACTGATGGCATTCCAATTGAGTGACCTCAGTTCACCAAGAAGACATAGTCTAACTGACTGGATTCAGACTCAGAAACTTTCAGAGATGGAGACCTATCACCACTGGGTGGTATATGGGGGGGCAATGGACTGTTTGGGTTTGTCCAGACCCCAGCCAGAAGCCCTTCTATCTTTTTCTTCCATGAAGTTCTATGCATTTGTGTGGGCCAATATTTTTGTGGCCTTTGTGGTTTTCATCCACAAAGCATTTATTGAACTCCACTATGTACTAGGCAGCTTTTAATACCCTGAAATTTTTAAATAGAACCTGACCTTGGCACTGTAGTGATGATAAATTACCAGAACAGTACAAATCTTGACTATTTACTTCCTTTGTGACCTTGTGAAATTTACATGGTGTTTTTTTGCCTTAGTTTCTTTAAAATTAACATTAAAAATATATTCCTCTCCTGACTGCTTCTGATTCTGTGCCTCAGTTGGAACTCCCTAAGCACCTGTGCTTTCCTCACTCAGGAACCCCCTTCATCCATGGATGAGTTCCTTCCCAAGTTCCCATTTTAGGGTCTCTCTTCAATCTTCTCCTGGTTCTGCCTTCTTCCCATTCTGACTCTTTGGACTTTACCACTGTCTCCCTTCATGGACACCCTCTCTTTCCACCCCCCTCCCAATCTTCCCTGGAATACCCTTTCCCCCTTTTAATTCCCTTTTATGTGTTGTCTCTGTATTAGAGTGTACCCTACTTGAGGGAAGGGGTTCTTTCTTTTTCCTGTATTTGTAAGAGTGCCAAAAACTCAACTACAATACCTGGTTTATGCTAACTTCTTGATAGACAGTCTAAATTGTTGTGAGGATCCAAGGAGATAATGTGTGTGAAGCAATTTGTAAACTCTGATCTGATAATGTAAAGAACTCTTGCCTTTGGAGTCAGAGGAACTGGGTTTAAATCTTTCTGTTGGAAGAATTTTGGAGAATTCTGTTAACATTCCTTGGCCTCAGTTTCCTTGCTGGTCAAATGAGAGGATTGCTCTGGATGACCTCTGAGCTCCCTTCTAACCCTCTAAGGAGTATCCTATGGGGTTACTGGGGCCCATTTCAGTAGCATTCCTGTGGCATCCCTCTCCCCACGCCCAAAGACACTATGGAGGGGCCCCAAGGTATTTATGCTTAGAATTCAGAGAAGTTACTGTATAGGAAGTATACATTTCCAAGAATACATCATCAGCTCTCAAGCCACAGCAAATCACATTACTCATTCCTGGATCACCCAATGCATTATATGACACCATCAAAAAAATATGTGGCAAGCTGAGTCTCTTCCTTCACTTTTGGAGACCTCATCTCTCTCCAGTCAATCCATCAATCCATCAACATGTATTTATTAAATGCCTACTATGTGTCAGTCACTCTTCTAACCCTGAGCTGCTCTCCTAGGAGCTGCCCAGTTCTCAGGGAGGACTCCCAAACAGAGTAGGGGACACACAGAAGTTTAATGGAGTCACCACAGATTAGGACGCTGGCACCCTTTCCTGCTGCAGCTGCTCATAAAAGCCCTCACCCCCCTCTACCCCATGGGCTCATTATTTTAGAGCATTCTGAGACATCTAGCTCCATAGAGGTGGATAGGTCAAGGATCCTCCAGAGAGCTCAACGATTGCTCAATAACACTGATGTCTGGCTGCGTCCAGAATGATTCAGAAGCAGAAGCACAGTTTTTCAGGTGATGGTGAAGGTAGCAATCTCACAAACACACCTCACCAATGTTTCCCATGTTGAATGGCACCTGGTGCTCATACCAGAATTATGAAGAAGACAGGTTAAGCGGTGTACTTGGGGGCTTGTAATTTCATGATACTCCATCTTCCAGACCATAAATATTCCTTGTCTTCTTGAAGGCAATGTAGAATATAGTGCAACAGTTCTTTAAGTGTGCTCTGTGGACTGCTGGGGGACCCCAAAACACCCTCAAAAGTCCATGAAGTCAAATGTTTCACAAGATGCTTTAATTTCTAATATGGTAAATATTGATAGTTAGAACCCTCATAAACAAACCCACAGTCACCTCCATCTCTCTGCCCTGCCAGAAAAAGGTCTTCTGACTTTTCAAGGGGGAAAAGATGGCCCAAACCACTTATCTTTCCCAACTCTCATTTTTCACTGAGGGGTTGGGAGTTCTCATTGATCTGGCTATATTGAAGAACTTGTCCATTTGGGCCTTAACTGCTAGCACCTTTCCTCTGGGACCATCTACTGTTTGTGATGAAGTATCGTGGCCATCCCAAACTATTCACACATACAGGCTCCTTGAGGGCAGGGAATGCTTTTACCTTTCTTTGTTTCTAGGGGTATCATGTTGGATTTACAATTGGGAAGACCCAAGTTCAGATCATGTTTTCGACATTTACTTAGCTATGTGACCCTGGGCAGCTTCCATCCTCTCATCTTTAAGATGAGTATAGTAATTGCACCTGCCTTCCAGAGTGTTAGTCAGATCATGAATCCAATGCTTTGCCAACTTTAAAGTTAATGCCACTTGTTTATTATTGGTTGTTGTTATATTTTATTATTGTTATGTTATTTATTATTATCATAATTAACCCTTGCATTTAGCACCTATTAATGTTTGTTGACTGTGAGATGTACATCTAAGTCTATAGTGGAAACTCCTCTAATTCATTTTTCTACCTCCTTGGTTCTGCTTCCATCCTTTTGCCTTCCGATGAGTTGAAGGTTCCCATGGGAGACTCTTGAAGCTCATCAGGGGCTTACAGGCCACCTCCTCAGAGTCCCTGCTTGGTGGATAGAAGATGAAAAAGTCAGCCTCGACAGTTCCATTTCTATCATGTGCTGCGTTTTGGAGAAAGAAAACTATTAACAAATGATTTTGCTCAAGAAGGCTTAGAAAGGATTTTCCTCAGGGATACAGGAACCTAGGAGGCTGCAGTAGATTTGGAATTCCTGGGATCTCAATTTAAATCCTGTGGTTTCCATTTACTGGCAAAGAACCTTGGGTAAACCACTTGACTTCACTGGTCCTCATTTTCCTTAACTATAAAATAATGGGGTTAGCTAGGTAATTTTTCGCTCTGGATGTAAGATCTCTTGGGGAGAGGGGTAGCAAGGAATTGTGCAAGAGCGCCCATGTGCTCCATTGCTGACAAGAGAACAAGGAGGAACTACAGGTGGACATGGACAAGAATGAGCTAGCCTGGGCTACAATCAGTGGTTTTGGAGGGATGACCACAGGCTTGAAATCACAGCTCCTTCAAATAGAGATGGAGTGACAAGAGAAGACCTACCCTCTCCCTACTGCTTGGAACTTTGGGATTTTTCAGAGATGGGTCCCATCCTTCCCACCCCACCCATGAGATATCTGTTCCTATCAATGGCTCTTGTTTCCTACCAGTTGGGTGGCTGGGCAGCAAGGGAAGCTTTGCCAGCTCTCCAGGACCCCTGAGAGAGAATTCTCTAGTTTTCCTCTCCATGATTATTATCAATTCATCTTCTTCATTCCCCCTTTATTCCTGTCCCCTGCACACAATATTTCATCTCTCACCTCTATGCCTTTGCCAGGCTGATCCCCATATACTCCTTCACTTTTGAGTCTCCTGGAAACCCCATATCCCCTCAGAGCTTAGTTGAAGGTCTGCCTCTTATGGGAAGCCTATCATGATGTTCCCTTTTCCTACAGAATAGTATTTCAATTGGCCTCATATGGATTTTGTTTTTACTTTTCAACATGTGTTTCTCCCTCCATAGAATGCAAGCTCCCTGAGATCAGGGATTGTTTTATTTTTCTCTCATTGCAACCCCAATGACTGGTATGTAGTAGAGACTTAACTGCTTGTGGAATCAAGACTCAAGCTCATTTTTTTTGACCATGTTTCAGAAGGTTCAAGGATGGGAGACACCACCGAGCACAGGTTTATGTGACTGTCTCCAAATTTAAGGGACTCCTGAAGCTGTCTCTGTTTTCCAGAGGGCAGCATTATGTGGGATTTGAAGTCAGAGGAAGTAGGTTCCAATTCTGGTCCTGTAATTTTTGATGAGTCCCCTCCCCCCCAGCCCCCAATGCCCCACTCCAGGGCCTCCGTTTCTTCATCTCTAAAAGGAAGGGGGTGGTAGTGGATGACCTCTAACATCTCTTTCAACTTGAAAGCTGTGATCCTGAACTTTGGTGACTGGGGCTCTCCCCAGGCCCCCCGAGACTGAAGCCCTGGGGAAGGTCCTGGTTATCAGAGTTCAAAGCTAAAATTAGTTTGCACATGTGAAAGGGAATGCTGCGCAGACCATGTGAAACTGAGAACTGAGTGTTTGTCTGGTGAACTTGATTAATGCAGACAGGCTATTGAGATAATTCTGGTTTCATGCCACCCTTTCCTTGGCACCTCCCGCCCCAACCTACTTTCCCTTCAGTCACCTCTCAGATGGAGTCCAAACTCCTCGGGCATTTAAGGTCCAACACAACCTGACTCCAACTTCCCTTTCTAGCTTTATTACAGCTGTGGTCCAGCTTCCTCCCTGTTCCCCCATCTCCCATCTCTGGGTATGTTTTGGTACCTGTTTAGGATGCAGCCCTTCCTCCCCTCTGCCTTTCAAAAATCCTTGTCCAAAGTTGAGCTCAAGCCCCTTGTGAAGCCTTTTCTGTCCCCCCACCTCTACCCCAGCTCCCAGAACCTGCCTTCCCAAATGACCTTGTCTCCATTTTGTATATATCTTGTAGACATTCACATATGACCCGGCTACCTTCCCTATAGAATGTCATCTTGGAGATATTCATGTGTGTGAATCTGCTATCTTTCCCTATAGAATGTAATCTCCTTGAGGTCAGGGCAAATATAAGTATATGAATATATGAAAATAAAAGTAATAAATATTCAATTAATTAATTGGAGCCAAGCTTTTTGCCTAAATTAGCTGAACTCTTTTTTAGTCTGGTATTTCATTTAAGTGATGGAGAAGCAATCAAAACCAAATCATTCTTTCCCTGCTCTGAAAACCCCAGGTGATATAGAACCATAGAACTTGGTTTTTATTCCCCTAAGGGAGTGGAAGTTGGAATCATAGATCCTGAGATCAAATCTTACCTCTGACACGTAGCATCTCTGAAGCCAGTTACCTTCCTTGGGCCTCAGTTTCCTGATTTGTCAAAGAGGGACCTGAACTAGATGGGCCTCTCAGAACCTTTCTACCTTCAAAACTGTGTTGTTGCTTGATCTTTGTTTTTAAAGAATGACACATGGTGAATGATTCTTGCCTACTAGGGGGAACTTGCAGTTTCCAAATGGTGGACCTTGGGGTAGGATGAGGAGAGAAGATGGGAGAGTAGACCTATGTTTGGGGTCTGTGGAAATTCTGCATTCTTTTAAAATCCTTACTTTTACAACAAGGATCACATCCCACCTGCCAAGTTTTAGCTATTTCTCCAGCTACAGAGAGCTCATAACCACAATGGCTAGCCCTGAGATGTTTGCAAAGTGTTTTAAAATGTTATCTCATTCTATTCTTACAACATTCCTAGGAAGTAGGTGTAATTGTATTGTATTCTTGTTTTACAGTTGGGGAACCTAAGACAAAAGTAGGTTAAGTGTCTTGCCTAGGGTCACTCAGCGTCTGAAGCTGAATTTGAACTCATGACCTGATGTTCCATCCACCGTGCCATCTAGTTGCCTTTAAGAGAAAAATCATCTTATTCAATCCTTTCATTTTTCAGAAGAGGAAATCCATGCCCAAAGAAAGGAAGCCCAACACCACCTGGCTAGTTAATGGAAGAACTGAATTTGGCTTTCCACCATTCAATAAACTTCATGGCTCCCAATGACCTCCAGAATCAAATATAAAATTCTCTGTTTGGTTTTTAAAGCCCTGCATAATGTGAACCTTTTTTTCCTTTCAATTTTTCTTTTTTCTTACTCCCTCTGAGTCGTGTGATCTAGTGAGTGACAGTCTCCTTGCTATTCTTCACACAGAACATTTCGTTTTCCAACTGTGCCTTTTCTCTGTCCCCACGCCTGGAACACTTTCTTCTCTCATCTTTTCTTCCTTCAAATCTTAGCTTCTTCTCAAGGAGCTTTCTCTGCTTCCCCCTTCATGTTAGTGCCTTCCCTCTGTTGATTATCGACAATCTACATCTTGTTTGTATGGAACCATTTGCATGTTGTCGCCTTCATTAGATTGTGCGCTTCTTGAGGGCAGGGATTGTATTTGTCTTTCTTTGTATCTTTAGTGCTTAGTATAGGTCCCAGCATATGGTAGTCACTTGATAAATGTAGTTTAGTGTGACTTGGCTTTGATTAAATGAAAAGTTAGGAGTATAATTATAATAATTTAGATACCAAATTAGGAAAATTCCCAACATAGAGTCAGAGGTTTGTCTCTCAGCTCCAATTTTAATTTCTGTTTGAACTTGATGTAATATTGGTCTTTTTTTGGCATTAGCATTTGTATTTAAAAGTTTTGAGTTCCAACTTCTATTCCTCCTTCCTTACCTTCCTCCCCTACCCCCCTCCCTGAGATGGTCAGCAAATATAGGTTGTACAAATGCAATTATGTAAAACATTTCTACATTATTCATTTTGTCCAAGAAGAATTGAATAAAAGAAAAATGAAAAAGTAAAAAAAAAGAATACTTCAGTCTATATTCAAGTAATATCTATTTTTTCTCTGGAGGTAGTGTGCTTCATCATTAATCCTTTAGAATTGTCTTGGATCGTTGTATTGCTGAGTAGCCAAGTCATTTACAATTCTTCATCAAACAATATTGCCATTATTATATTTATTGTTCTCCTGATTCTGTTCATTTTATTATACATCACTTTATGTAAATTTTTTCCAGATTTTTCTGAAATCATCCTGCTTGTGATTTCTTATACTATAATAATATTCCCTTACAATCATATACCACAGCTTGTTTAGCCATTCCTCAGCTGATGGATATCACTTTGATTTCCAGTTCTTAGCTACTATAAAAGGAGCTGCTATAGATATTTTTGTACAAATAGGTCCTCCCCCCTTTTTTGGATGTTTTTAGAATATAGATATAGCAGTGGATGAAAGGGAATGCATAATTTTATAATTCTGTGGGCATAGTTCCATTTGCTCCCCAGATTGATTGGATAAGTTCACAACTCCACTAATAGTGCATTAATATCCCAGTTTTCCCACATTCCCTCCAACATCCAATATTTTCTTTTTTTTGGTCATATTAGCCAATCTAATAGATGTGAGGTGGTACCTAAGAGTTGTTTTAATGTGTATTTGTTTCTCTAATCAATAATGATTTAGGACATTTTTTCAAATGATTTAAAGATAGCTTTGATTTTGTTGTCAGGAAATGGCCTGTTCATATGCTTTGATCATTTATCAATTGGGGAATGATTTGTAGTCTTATAAATTAGATTCAGTTCTACATATATTTGAGAAAGAGGCTCTTATCAGAGTTATCTGTTGTGAATTCCCCCTTATCCCAGGGGAAAATTATAGTCCTTATAATTTTGGATGTATTGGCTTTGTTTGTGCAAAACCTTTTTAATTTATTTAATCAAAATAATCCATTTTACATTTTTAATGTTCTCTATATCTTCTTTGGTCCTAAATTCTTCTCTTATCCATAAATCTGAAAGATTAAACTATTCTGTGCTCTCTTAATTTGCTCATGGTATCACACTTTATGAGTAAATCATATACCCATTTTGATCTTATTGTGATATATGGTGTGAGATATTGGTCTATACTTAGTTTCTACCATACTGTTTCTTAGTTTTCTCAGAAGTTTTTGTCAAACAATGATTTTTGTTCAGAAGCTTGGATCTTTGAGTTTATCAAATACCAGATTACCATGGTCATTTATAGTAATGTAATTTGTACCTAATCTATTCCATTGACCTACCACTCTATTTCTTAGCCAGTACCAGATTTTTAAAAATAATTACTGCTTTATAATAGGGTTTGAGATATGATATAGTTAGACCACCTTCTTTTGCATTTATTTGTACATTGTACATTGATTCCCTTGGTATTACTGAGTTTTTATTCTTCCAGATGAGTTTGGTTTTGTTTTTTCTAGGTTTATAAAATAACTTTTTGGAAGTTTGATTGATATGGTACTGAAAAAATAGATTAAGGTAGAATTATCATTTTATTATAGTGGCTCAGCTTACCCAAGTAATTAATACTTTTCCCATTGTTTAGATCTGGCTTTATTTATCTGAGAAGTGTTTTATGGTTTTATTCACATAGTTCCTGGGTTTGTCTTGACAGATAGACTTCCTAGTATTTTACCTTGTCTACATTTATTTGAAATGGAATTTCTATTTCTATCTCTGCCTGATGGACTTTATGATAATATATAGAAACATTGTTGATTTATGTAGGATATTTTATATCCTCCAACTTTGCCCAAGTGGTTAATAATTTCATGTAGTGTTTTTAGTTGATTCTCTAGGATTTTCAAAGTATCATATCATCATATGCAAAAGAGTGATAACTTTGTTTCCTCGTTCCCTATTCTAATTCCTTTAATTTCTTTTTCTTCTCTTATTCCTTTAGCTAACATTTCGAGATAATATTAAATAATAGAGGTGATAAGGAACAATCCATGATTTTGTTGGGAAGGCTTCTAATTTATCTTCATTATAGAGAATGCTTGTTGATCATTTTAGATAAATATTATCTATCATTTTAAGGTAAACTCCATTTATTCTTATGTTCTCTAGCATTTTCAACAGGAATAGGTACTGTATTTTGCCAAAGGTTTTTTTTCTTCATCTATTGAGATAATCATATGATTTTTGTTAGTTTTGCTATTGATTATGATCAATTATGCTGCTAGTTTTCCTAATATTAAAGTAGTCCTGCATTTGTGGTATAAATCCCACCTGGTCATAGTATATGAGTTTATGATATACTGTTGTAATCTTCTTGCTAGTATTTCTTTTGCAACCATATTCATTAGGGAAATTGGTCT
Organism: Macrotis lagotis; assembly: GCF_037893015.1. Taxonomy (NCBI): domain Eukaryota; kingdom Metazoa; phylum Chordata; class Mammalia; order Peramelemorphia; family Peramelidae; genus Macrotis; species Macrotis lagotis. The sequence goes on from NC_133665.1 coordinate 177,586,917, forward strand.
ATAATTTTCTTTTTCTGTTTTTGCTCTTCCTAGTTTTTTTCTGTTAACTTGGATAATTAACATTTTTGGCAATTTTGATCCATTTTATTTATATTATCAAATTTATTGGCATATAATTAGGCAAAATAGCTCTTAACAAGTATCTTAATTTCCTCTTCTTTTGTGCTGAATTTACCCCTTTCATTTTTGATGCTTATCATTTGGTTTTCTTCTTTCCTAGAATCATGACTGATTACTGTATTGATGAGACAGCTTAAGTCTTTCCATTCATTTTACTCTGTTTCAGTTTATATAAGTCTTCCCAGGTTTGACTGTATCTTTCCTTTTCATCATTTCATACAATATAATAGTATCCCATTATATTCATATGCATAATTTGTTTGGCCATTCCCCTTTTAGCTTCCAATTCTGTGGTCTCACAAAGATGAGCTGCTATTGATATTTTTGTACATATATGCCCCCACTTGTGAACAAACCTTTATTGAACTCTTAGTGTACCAGATGTTGTGCCAACTGTTATAATAAATACTAATTCATTTGAGATAGCATCCATGATATAATATAGTACATATAGCACTCTTAGATGCTGACTCTGGGGCCAGAGTTCCTAGCTTTGACTAGTTCTGCTGGGATCTTGGGCAAATTACTTGATTTCCCTGGCCTCAGTCTCCTTCTCTGTAAAATGATAAGCATAGGACTACATGGCATCTGAGATAGCTCTCCAGCTCTATGGACCAATGATCCCAGTCCTTCAATGGAGCATTTTAGGATTTGATTTCCAGTTTTCTCACTGTTTTGGTCTCTAGATATACGCCATTTTGACAACACTGTTTCTGTCTTTATTGTGCCTATGTGAATACAGATGAAGTCTGATTGGGGCTTAGCATATCACTCATACCTACAGCACATTAGAATTCTCTGAATGTAACCTCAGATTGGGTTTGGTTTTTGACCCCATCTCATTGCTGACTGGGGAGCTTGCAGGTCAGTAGTATCTGCAGTATTTCTTTTGCAATGAGAAGATCTCTCCCTTTCCTACCCCATTGGCAACCCCTTCTACCTCAATTTTAAAAGAAATTCATCCTTCAGCTTCAGGCCCCAATTTATTTCACCATCTTTGTTGCTGGAATACATTTTCATGAGGACCAGCAGATTGTCTCCCCACTGACTGTTGGGTCTTCAGTTCACTCCAGGCCTGTGGTTCAGAGTGGACATGCTGACAGACCATCACCCACTGACAGGCCAGCGATGGGTGGTGCTGACAGGTGGCACAATCAGACTCTCCTCCCCAACAGCCTTTCAAGGAGAAGACACTTTCACAGTTATTAGATTGCTGCCGTTTTACATTATGACTTGTCCACAGATTTTTTTTAAAGCTTTTCTATTTGAAGAGAATGTAAAGGATAATAAGGAAAAAAAATCTACCACTCTACCATTTAGGACCCGAACCATGACCTAGAGCCAAGGAAAACTTAGTAAAGGAAAAGGGAAATAAACGATTCTCTCCCTGGGTGAGGCACAGTCTTAGTTTTTTGTGTATTTTTCTGTGTATTTAACTTGTTCAATCCTTAGGGCCCAGAAAAATTGGCAGAGAGCCCTTTATGAGAGAATAGGAGATAGGACCTCCCACACATCCAAACTTCAAGGAATGGCTCTTTTGTGTGGTTGGTTTTGTGATAGAGAGAATTTGTCATTATAAAGTACGGTTGTCAAAGACAGAAAAGAAATGGGTTTATAAGCAGCTTTGTTTGGGAATAAAGTCTTGAAAACAAAGCAGAGAGAGGTCCCTATATCAAGGAATGGTTAAACAAATTGTTACATGAATGCTATGAAATATTACTATGTTCTAAGAAATGAAGGATATGAAGAAATCAGAGAACTGTAGGTCACTTTTTTATGAACTGATGCAAAGGGAAATAAGTAGAATCAGAACATTATCACCAAAATATATGGGAAGAACAAATGAAGCTGAATGCTACATAGTTAGAATGATCAAACTTAGACCTATACTGTAGTTTGGAAAAAAACTATCTCTCTCCTTTCTTTTCAGAGACAGGATAAATGGGCATGGAATATTTTGTATACAGTCAGATTTGGTCAACTGATTGATTTTGTTGAATTGCTTTTTTCTCCCTGGTTCTTTCAAAGACTTTATTACAAGAGATGATTCACTCGTTGGAAGAGAGAGGAATACATTTGGAAATGTGAATGTGATACAAAACTAAAAATTAAATAAAAATAGATAATTCATTTTTTAAAGGGAGAAACTTTATCTAGTCCTCTCTTCTGTGATGGCACACTCATAACAATTCTCAGTCTTAATCAAATACTGTGGACATGATCCAGTGATCCAGTCAATGCATTATAGTGAAGAAAGCATTTAAATCTGATGCCATATTTTCCGGTTTTCCAGCTGGAGCCAAGATAGTAGAGGTCACCTTATGTGATGCTTCACTTTCTTCACCCCAACATAGTTCTGTCTCCATACTCATCCTTTTGTCTCATAAGAAGCATTGCCCATCATCTTCAGTAAGGCTAACCCTTTCATTTGTGTCCCTGATCCCTTTCTTCTTGTTTTCACACAGACTCTCTATCTTACTTAACCACCTTCCCTCCCTACCTGCCCCATATCTGCAATATCTCCTTTGCTGGGTCCTTCTCCTTTGCCTTCAAACATACAAAAGTCTTTCCTATTTTGAACAAACTTGACCTTGCTTTCCTATCAACCCCCAACTTTCCAACCCAACTCTTTTCTTTTCATTGCTCAGCTTCTCAACCAAATTAATTGGAATAGACACTCACATTTTCTCTTCTATAAGTCCATTAAAATTACTGGAGACAAAGGTCATGGATGATATCTATTGCCAATGATAAAATCCAATAGTAAAATATTATATTCTCATTCTCTTCTTTCCACTATTACTACTGCCTTCTCAAATCTTCTGGCTTCTATGATACTACAATACTCTCTCTCTCTGCTTCTTCGGTTGATGTTTCTCTGTTGTATTGTTGACCCTCTTTCTTCTCATGGTCCCCTAACTGAAAATATTCTACAAAGTTCCATCTGAGACTCTCTATTCTTCTTTCTATCCATTCTTATACATCCTTGTGACTGTTTCTTTTTCATATTGATGAATCTCACTCTTGATCTTTCCATTGAACCCCAGTTTCATAACCCTTACTACCTCCTATATGTTTCCATTTGAAAAATCTTATCATTACCTGAAACTCTGCAAGTTCCAAACACAACTTATCATCTACCAAGCAGTTCCCTCTTATATATTTCCTCACCCTACAATGGGTCAACTAGACTTGAAGTCCTTACACACCTGGATCACTGCAAAAGCTTCTTCCTTGTCCTTCAACTGCTTCTCTTTCTGCACTCTTAAATTCTATTGCCAGTTTTCTTTAAACAATACTTTTATTTATCTTTTCTGTTAAAAAAATCAGTCAATAAATGAGCATTTAAAAGTGTTTTGTATTAGGTACTGTCCTAGGTTCTGTGACACAGAAAAACCCCTGTCCTCAAGGAACTTATAGCCTATTGAAGCAAAACAACTGATGCACTAATAATTAAGTACTATAGACACTCACTGAATTTATTTTGCATTTTCTATATCTAAGTAATTTCAGGGAGTGGCACTAGTTGCTGGAGGAAAGGATATGTATCAGTCAGTAATTTTTAATGTTCTCAGAGTTGCCTTTTTTGATCATACAGACTGACATTTTTCTATATCTCTGATGACTTCCTTTTCTTTCTGATATCTTGAGAACATAGCATTCAGTTCTCTCAAAATTGTGTCTTCAGCATAGCCCTCCTTTTTTGTATACCTTCTCTTTCCATATGTATTTTTGACATGAAATATTTTGTCACATCCCTCCCCTCTAGTATTTGTGCAACTAATTTGTTTTGGAGCTCCAGTGTAGAATTTTTCATTTATTTTAATACTTACTGGGTCTATGTAATTTTTGTCTACATCTTTCCATAAATTTGCCAGTTTTTTTCACTGTGACAAGATCAAAAGAAATGTAGTAAATTGGGAAACAATTTTTACAACTAGTTTTTCAACTGAGAAAGGATTCATTTCTAAAATATACAGAGAACTAACTCAAATTTATAAAAATACAAGCCATTCCCCAAATGACAAATCGTCAAAGGATACGCAAAGGCAATTTACAGATGAGGAAATCAAAACTATTCACAGTCACATGAAAACTTTCTCTAAATTATTCCTGATCTCTGAGGTACCACCTCACCTCTCTCAGACTGCCCAATATAACCAGAAAGGATAACGTTCAATTTTGGAAGGGATATGGGAAATTTGGGATGCTAATACATTGCTGGTAGAGCTGTAAACTCATCCAACCTCTCTGAAGAGCAATCTGGAATTATGCCCAAAGAGCAATAAAAATGTGCATACCCTTTGATCCAGTACTACTACTACTACTACTACTACTGGATCTATACCCTGAAGAGAACATGAAGAAGGGTAAAAATATCACTTGTACAAAAAAAATTCATAGCAGCTCTGTTTGTGGTGACAAAGAATTGGAAATTGAGTGAATGTCCATCAATTGGAGGAGGGCTGAACAAATCGTGGTATGTGTATGTTATGGAACACGACAGTTCTATTAGAAACCAGGAGGGATGGAGATTCAGGGAAGCCTGGAAAGACTTGCATGAACTGATGCTGAGCGACGTGAGCAGAACCATGCATAACAGCGACATGGGGGTGTTGATCAACCTGCTCATTCCATCAATAATAAGGGACGATTTTAGAGTACCTGTGATGGAGAATACCGCCCATATCCAGAGAATGAACTGTGGAGTTTAAACAAAGAACAAAGTTTATTACCTTCAATTTCTTTTTAAAAGTGTCTTATGTACAACATAATTTTGCTATCTTTAATATTTTATTTTTTTCTCAAGGATATTCAATTTCGATCAATGTATACCATGGAAACAATGTAAAGAGTATCAGTCTGCCTTCTGTGTGTGTGGGGGGGTGGGGGGAGGGAAGGGAGGGTGGGGAAAAATTGCAGGATTCAAAACCTTAGAAAAATGATAGGTAGAAACTGTTATTGTATGTCATTGAAAAACTAATAAAATATTTTTTAAAAATTTGCCAGTTTTTTCTCTTAATGTTAAATTTTTTTTTTGTATGGATGCCAGTGTCCTTCCTGGGCTGTATATTTATGGTTTCTTATTCTCTTTATATAATTAGAGCACTTCCTTTTCCAGTTACACATATTCTTAATGATATCATTTATGCTACTTCTTTCTATCACTGCTCCATGATGATGTCAACTCACATGTATGGCATAGTCCCAAGCTGGTGCTTAGTAATATCCATTCTCTTTGTCTAAATGAATTTTAGAATTTTGTCAGAAATCAAAGTTAACCTTCTTCTTCCCATGTAAAAAAATTATGATTTTGCACCTACCTCAAATTCTGTGATGCTTTATCTCCACGATCTTCCAAAAAATAATGGCAAAGTAGGATTTTGTAATCTCTCCACCTTTTTTATATGATGAGGTATTCTGCCATAGAAAATAATTTGTGAAAACCTTCCTGTTTCTTTTTCGGGTGTTTTTTTTTTTTTAAAAACAAAGATATATGAGTAGATCATTCTCATAAAGATTTCATGAAGATGAAAAAGTTGGCAATGAATCTGTAGTTGCTGTTACTCTTTTGATGTCCTTTGTTGAAAAGTAATAGCATCCATGAGATTTTACCCAGTAATTTAGTATCTTCCCTTATGTCAAATATCTTGTAAATTCATCTCTTAGTTCTCTTAAAATGATATTGTTTACAGTATAAATTTCTTTATTGGATAGTTGATTAGGTCTAGCTGATTTATTTTCATTGTCATTTTCTTTAGTTCTATTTTTACTACCCTACATAATACATTGAGAACTGCTATGAGTTAAATGTCAAATGTGGTGATTTAATTTTCATAAATGATGAAAATAGAAATATTAGATCTGATCCATTTTTTCTCTCTTTTGTTGTTCCTTCTTAAACTTGTTACTTTAAACTAGTTTCCTCATTTGTAAAATGAGCTTGAGAAAGAAATGGCAAACCAATCAAGTATCTTTGCCAAGAAAATTCCAACTGGTGTCATGAAGAGTAGGACATAACTAAACATAATTGAACAAAAAGGAAGTAGAATACTAAGAGGTAGGTACATAAAGAGGTAAGGAATTTCAGGTGTGGAAAAATAAAAGCATGAAAATGAAAGATGTGTGAGGAATGACAAGGAGGATTGTCTATTTGAATCATTGTTGAGGGAACTAATGTAAAAAGACAAATAAGATAGGAATCGCACACATTTACTTGGTTTCCTTCACCAAATCTCTTTACCTCTTCATTCTTTCTTACAGATGTTGGCATATTAGTTGCAGTTACCTTCATGGTGGTATTTTTTAATTTACATGCACTTCCCCCTCTACTGTATTCTGGGGGTACAAGGACAAAGAATAGTCCCTATCCTCAAAGACCTTCCATTCTATTGGGAGACAGAACATGAAAACATCCTAGTATAGTCAAGTAACATAGGGACTCCTTGAGGGGAGAGATTTTTTATTCTAGTGCCCATTCCCACCGAGTAATGATAGTGAGTGCTAAGAAAAATGACTAATGATGTATTTCCCATTCCTTTGAGTACATGATAAAACCAACTTTCCCAATTTCTTTGTTCTCTCCAAAGTGGACCTTTGATCCATACTTACATTTAACTACAACTTAAATCTTATAGTTGAGATTATAGCAAGAATTCATGTTTTAATTCTCCCAATAATCTATTGACTCATCTGTGATTGGACAAAATTGTCATATTTATAGAATCAAGAGTAAAATTCATCTTTTAATATCGAAAGGTTCCTAGTATTCTCTCATCCATTTTTTCATCACACTTCTGCTACCATTACTGTAGAAAAAGAGGGTACAAAACAAGACTAGGGACATTGTGTGTGAATGTGTGTGTGTGTGTGTGTGTGTGTGTGTGTGTGTGTGTGTGTGTGTTGTTTCATGGACTACCAAAAACAATTGTCATTTGATGACTTTACTGCTGATGAGATATTCTCTGAGGCTGAGTCTCGGCCTCAGCCTCAAGTCTCTCAGGGTTACAAGTATTGTCTGTAAAAAACAATGCTTTTTCCTGTCTCCTCTAATAGAACCACACTGACATGTTTCAAAATCAGCAGTGTGGATAGACCCGAAGAGCTCTCTTAAATCTTCTTCCTGTGATTGTTTCCAGAAGCTTGATTATCATCTTCAGCAGCAAATGTGTGGAGCACCTCCTGGGGGTACCCAGGTGCATCTCTTTTTAAAAGCAGTATGTGCCAGTGCAGGTGGAGGGGGAAGTGTATGTAGGGAGCTCTCACCTGGCTCACATTGGGAGGTTTGCTCTCAGTTGGGAGTGAAGTGGGGCCAGGGGTCCTCAAGCTACTTTTTGCCACTTGATCTCCAAGCATTTATAAAGCTCTTGGGTGCTAAGCACTCTACTGTATTCTGGGGGTACAAGAACAAAGAATAGTCCCTATCCTCAAAGAACTTCCATTCTATTGGGAGACAGAACATGAAAACATCATAGTATAGTCAAGTAACATAGGAACTCATTGAGGGGAGAGATTTTTTTATTCTAGTGCTCATTTCCACTGAGTAATGATAATATCTTATAGTACAGATTGGCCCCCAAATCTGAGTGCTTTTTAAGTAATTAAAGCTTTTAATACTTGCTCTCTATCTTCTGTCTCTCTCTTCCCCCCCTCTATTTCCCTTCCCCTCTTTGTTTCTTTCTCTCTCTGTTCTCTTTCTCTATCTCTATGACTGTATATATATAATATATATATATATATAATATATATATATACACATTTATACAAACATATAAATTCTAAGCCATTAAAACTTAAATACACACTAAATCTTTTGAGATGCTTTGTATCATAGAGAGATAGACTTGATGTTAGAGATGTGCCTTCACCTCCTTCCTCCTGATCCCCAATTCTTGGTAGCTGCATGACTCTGGGAAAGCCTTTTAATCTCTGTGAGCCTCAGTTTCTCCATCTTAAAAATGCAAGTTTAGATGAGATTGGTATAATGAGCATAAAACTACCTGTAACAGCTTCCTATGGATCAGAGACTTGGAGCTGGAAGGGGACTCAGAGATCTTCTCGACTAAACCCCACAATTTTAAATATGGAGAATCTGGGTTGTTAAATGACTTGCCCAGGGTCATCCAGATAGTAAATGTCCGGGGGTGATTTGAACCAGAGTCCTTGGACTCCAGAAAGTGCCTTCCCCCATCCTACCATATTGCCTGAGAGACCCTGGGGCATTATGGATATAGAGGCAGTCTGGGAGTCAGAATGACCTGAGTTCCACTCTGTCTTTGACACGTCCTGGCTGTATGGCCCTGGACAAGTCACTTCGTCTCTGAGTGCAACAGACAACTTTTTCTTCTGCGTGGGTAGAGAACAACATAGGCTGTTCTAAGTACAAATGAAATTCCAAATCCTGATTAAAAAAGACCCTGAGATCTGCTTCATGGGTGTGTTATGAGGTTCAGATGATATGATGCTTATCAAGACATCTGCAAACCTTCTTGAGCAGTTTATAAAGGTCAGTTGTAACTGTCTTTGTTAGGACTTGGGGACGAGGATGTAGATCCCTGACTAAGACTTCGTCTGATTACTTAGGTCTGAGTCCCCACTATTCTCTATTAAGGTATTCTCTGTCTGTCTGTCCGTCCTTCCTCTCTGTCTCTCTGCTTCTCCCTGTCTCTCTCCTCTCTCCTTTCTATCTCTCTCTGTTGATGTCTAGAATATCTATATCTAATCTCTCTCTCTCTCTATCTCTCTCTATCATCTGTATCTGTATCTGTATCTGTATCTGTATCTGTATCTCTATCTCTATCTCTATCTCTATATGCATATATGTAGCCACACACATTATGTGTATATATTTATATTTGTATATATATGAATATATATATTATATGCAAGTGTGTATATTTAGATATCACTTTATATATATGTATGTATTTATATATTCATATAGGTACATGTAAATGGGAAGGAATAGTGTTGAGGAGCAAGCAAATACAGAACCAAAACATTGGAGCTTGAGGACCCCTGGGTGTGGTTCAAGTGACACAAAATGGTGCCTTTTGGCCCATTGTGATCTTAGCTCAGTTGCATGATTTCTCTGACTTCCAAAGATGATTTCTTTTTTCCTCCCATTACAAAGATTGTCTTCTTCTAAAGACTTGGAAAGAGGTTTAGCTGAGTACTGAACATGCTTTTTCTTTACTACTAATTAATATTTCCTGTCCAAGAGACTGAATGTACCCCCTTTGTACGGCACCAACCCAAAAGAAGTGAGCCCCCAGAGGGCCTCACTGGATCAATTTTTCAGCATGGGATTATTCAGTTTAGCTGTATAGGCTTAAGACTTTTAATTTGCTTACACATAGACTGGCTTGAGCTCTATACATCACCAGATCAATGCAAATCTATTTACTTGAAACTGGTTCAATTTTAAAAGAATTCCATTAACCAGCAATAAAAGGCCTGCTTTAATATGATTACTATAGGATCTTGAGCGCACAAGGAAGGTTTGTTTTTATATAATGATCTGAACATTAACATTAGGGCATTTCCCAAGGAAAAAGCAAGCTAGAGAAAAATGTTTAAAATGCAACGTGACTTTCAAGATGGGATCTCAACTTCATCCTTCCTGTGGAATTCCCCTTATTGTAGTTGAAGGAACATTGAATTTGGAACCAAAGGTCTGTGTGACCTTGGGGTAGTCATTTTATCTTGATGACCCTGTTTACTCATTTGAAAAATAAAGGGTTTAGACTAGGCTGCAAAAATCAACAAATGCCAGAATTGGGAGGGAACTCAGAGACCTTCTGGTCTGACAAGTAATCAGTCACTCGGCCTTGGTTTGAAGTACTTCAATAAGGAAGACTCAGTTATCTCTCTAAGCAGCTAGGGGAGCTTTGAGACTGCACTAATGTGAGGAAGGTTTAGATAAGCTTATATCCATCTCTCTGCTACTTCCATCTATTGTTCTGAGTTCTGCTCTCTGGGGCCATAGAGAACAAGTCTAATTCCCTTTCCCCCTCACACAGGGGCATTGACAGAAGTTTGCCCTGTTCTTCCAAACCTTCTCTTCTTCAGGCTAAGCATGAGTCATAGTGTTGTGGAAGAGACCTTGACCTAGAAACCTTATAATTTATGGCCTGTGTGGACTTAACCTCCTTGGGACTCAGTTTCTTTATCTGTAAAATAAAGGGTTGACTGGGCTCCCACTCTAAATCCCTGATCCTTTGATCCCAAGTTTTTGCAAATGATTTTTGTGTATTTTGGTCTGTAAAAAATCACATAGATAGAAAAAGAAGGAAATATATGGAGGAGGATATTTTTCCTATTAGAAACGGCTGATAGATACTTCACAACTATCATATCTAGATAGAATTGACACAGAACTCAAAGGAGACAAACAGGTAGTTTTCTGAAGAAATGACAAGCATTACCAACAAGCATCTGAAAAAGGTTTAAACTCACAGATAATCAGAGGAATGCAAATTAACACAGTTCTGAAGTGTCACCTACCTAGCAAATGAGAAAATAATGCTAGTGGGTCATTGAGAAAACAGGCAAACTAATTGACTGATAATGAATGTATGAATTAGTTCAGCTACTGTGGAAAGTTTCTTAGTTCATTCTTCTTGGGTATATGTATGTTTTTATGTCTATATATACACACATATATATGAATATACACAAACAAATGCACATGTATTGTTGAGTCCCTGTGGGGACTCCCTTATCCTTTCCCAAGGCAAGCATTGAAGGGGTAGGAGACAAGAGAGACAAGTTCTCCTTTACACAAAGATCTCCAAGGTCTCCATCAAGATCTCCATTTATTTATCAAAACAAGTGCTTAAATATCCTTCCCAGTCCCTAATACACTCCCACTCCCATGGCACTTAATAAAATAATGTTCTGGTGCTCAAGGATACCAGGTGATGATGGTTTACAGTCCCTAGCAATGTATATGTGTGTGTATCTATTTATCTATCTATCTATCTATCTTTCTATCTATCTAATATATGTTGTCGCTTAGTTGTTTTAGTCATGTCTAACTCTTTGTGACCTCATTTAGTTTTTTTTGGGAAGAGTTACTAGAGTGGTTTGCTATTTCTTTCTCCATTTTGTAAATGAAGAAACTGAGGCAAACAGGGTTAAGCGACTTGAATGTCTGAGCTAGTGTCTGAGGACAGATTTGAACTCAGGAATATGAATCTTTCTGACTCCAGCCCAAGCTCTATCCACTGTAGCACCTAGCTGCCCTTTATGTGTATGTCTTTGTATGTATGTATATAAATATATATAATATATATTTTATATATAAACATATAAAACATATCCATTCCCCAACTGACCTATGTACATATGTGCACACCTATCATGTTTTCTGTATATCTATTTCCCATTTTTGCTAAATTGTGGACCTTTAAAAATATTGAAAATTGCCCAGTTTTCAAAGATTTCAAATTTTAAGACCAAGATTGTAGAGGAAAATTAATGATGATGATAATTAGCCTTTATGTGCTGTTTTAAGATGTGCAAAACACTTTTCAAATATTTCATTTTATTCCTACAATGACTCTGTGCAGTAGGTGCTTTAATCATTCCCATTTTGAAGATGGAGAAACTGAGGCTTTAAGAGACTTGTTTAGAATCATAGCTAGTAAAGTGTCTGAAGCAAAATTCAAACTGAGCTCTTCCTAATTCCAAGTCCAGTTCCCTACCATTGCTTGTCAGAACACAGTGGTATCTGATATGTCTGACCCTTTAAGCTTTGGAGCACTACTTAGGTAGGATTAGTTGAGTTTGGTATGAAACCTTAAGTCTATTTTGTAGATGAAGAATGATTATTAAATGATTGCCCCATTGTTAGGGGCAGCTAGGTAGTGCAGTGGAAAGAGCACTGGCCTTGGATTCAGGAGGATGGGAGTTTGAATTCGGCCTCAGATACTTGACTCTTACTAGCTGTGTGACCTTGGGAAAGTCACTTAACCTTGATTACCTGGCATCCAGAGCCATCTCCAGTCATCCTGATTCATGTCTGGCCACTGGATCTAGCTGGCTCTGGAGGAGAAAGTGAAGCTGGTGACAACACACACAGCCCCCTCTCACTGAAACCCAATTCATGTGGTTGTTATGACATCACCTCCCTGATGTTGTGATCTTTTTTGAAAATGAAGGATAAATATTACATAGACAGACTGGAGGACCAGGCCTTTTTCTAAATCCAGAATTTTTTTTAATCTGCTGTTGGCCTCCACTGGGTCTAACCACCCCTCTTAGATCAAGATGTCCTTTCACTGGAGTGGTTCCAAAAGAGGCACCACCTTGTTCCCTTCCAGGTTGCTTATGTGATGGTTCTCAGTAAAGTTTATATGTCTGAGTACTATAACCTGAGGCTCACTCTAAGCCTATCTGGATGACTTCTCATCAATGGCAGACTTGGTTTCCCATAAAACATACATACAGAGAAAGAGAGAAAGAATACATAATCTCCAGAAATGTTCCCTAAAGAGGCTGTGTAGATAGATCTTTCTCTTTTCTCTCTCCCTTCAACTCCAATTTGTACATAGTATTATATAATCCAATTGGTTTAGCCAAAGCACTGAATGTAAAGTAGATCATGAGGGATCCTTATGAGTTCTTCCAGGCTCCTGAATATCACCTGATGATCCTGGTTTTAAAGTTTCATGAAAATTACTGGAAGTTGGCATTAAAGTTGAAAGCAAACTCTTCCCATTTAATGAATCCTGTAAAGTTCCCGTGGATGGAGTGGAATTTGTACTTTTTCTTTATCCCAACTTGACTTGGTCTACCTTTTTAACCCTTATTATACATATTGCCCTTCATGAACTCTGTGGTCAAGTCAAACTGGTCTTTCTTGCTGGTCCTCATATGGTCTTCCATGTTCCATTTCTGGAGAGTCAGAGAAACAGGGAAAGAGAAGGACACAGATAGAGTCAGACCCACAGACACAGACACACACAGAGAAAGAGAGAGAGAGAGACAAAGAAATAGAGACAGAGAGGCAGAGACAAAGAGAGAGAGAGAGCCAGAGAGAAAGAGCCAGAGAGACAGAAACAGAGACAGACAGAGAGAGGCAGAGACAGAGATAGAGACAGATAGAAACAAAGACAAGGACAGAGAGGCGGAGACATATAGAAACAGAGAGAGACAGAGAAAGACAGAATAAGGACAGAGATGGGGAGAGAGAGAGAGAGACAGACAGACAGACAGACACAGACAGTGATACACAGAGAGAAGAGAGATTGGGCAGAGACAGAGAGGGGAAGGGAGGGAGGGTGTGAGGGAAAGGGAGAGAGACCATCAAGCTGGGGGAAGCCAGGGAAGCTTTCCATTTGAGGTGAAGATATGATCCAGGCCATATAAAGATTCCCCCTCCCTCCTACCTAAGTCAGGGAAGGCTTCTGACTCTCTCCCATTTCTTAGCCTTTGCCTGGTACAGAGAGCAGAGCTGTCTGAACAGCCCTGTAAGAAGAAAGGACACAGTGAAATGAACCTGGGAAATATCCAAAGACTTTAGGAGAAATAAAGACTTTGAAGTTAGATAAAGGCAGAGGCTTTATTATAAAATAACCAAATCAAGGACCTCAATGAAATTAAGCTGCCAGAGATGAATGGGAGCAGCGGAGCCCAGAGATGCAGGGATGCAGGTGATGGTGGAGATGCTGTGGTCAGGGGGTGGGCAGCCTCTCTCCTCCTTTGCCTGCTGCAGATGCATTGGCTTTCTTTTTTAGACACTTAGCCCAGAACTTTGAGCTCAGAGTGAAGGTTCTTCTTATCAACTGAAGTGAGCATTCCTTTTCTCCCCTCCCCCTTCCCCTGAGCCTTTTAAAAATCTGTGCAAAGCAGGGGGAAGATGAGAAAAGAAGAACCATCTGGCTCAGTTTGGAGGGAGGATACTCCTGGCAGAAAGGAAGAAAGAAGAAACACTTAGCTCTGATTTTGCCCTGTCTTCTCAGTGCAAGTCAGTTCAACAAACAGAAATTAAGGATAATGACCTTCAGACAGAAGGTACTGGAACAAAAAGGTTAAGAGGGAATGAAAACTCAAGATAACTGAAGGAGATGATAGGAGGGCACCCACTGAACTGATGTTCAGGCAGAACCACAGGACATCACAAGGGTGGGACTTTATCCCTAGATGCTGATATAGAGGTGCGGATGGTTAAATTTGTCTACTGACACCTCCTCTATCACCCTCAAACATGAACAGGTTCTCTAGCCTTAATTCCATTTTTAATCCTAATTCCATTTCTAACTTTTTGTTTGTTTTTATTTTTCCCTTATATTTATTTTCCAATTACATGTAAAGATAGTTTTCAACATTCATCCTTTTGCAAGCTTTTTGAGATCCACATTTTCCTACCAACTTTTCTTCCTTCCTCCCCTCCCCATGGTAGTAAACAATCTGATATAGATTGTATATGTACAATCTTATTTAACATATTTTCATATTAGTTCTGTTGTGAAAGAAGAATTAGAACTAAGGGGGAGGGGATATCATGAGAAAGAAAGAAAAAACAGAGTAAAAAGTTCTTCATTCAGACTTTGTAGATATCTTCTCTGGGTGTGGATTGCGTTGTCTATAGCAGATCTCTCAGGATTGTCCTTGATCACTGAATGGCATCCACCATAGTTGATCATCTCACAATGTTGCTGTTAATTCTAATCCGATTCATAAAAACAAACCAACCCAAAACTGCTCACTTGGTTCTGATAACCTCTCAAACTCTTGTTCTATATCTCATTTCAATTTTCAGATTTTTAGAAAGAACCATCCCAATTTGTCATCCCAACTTCTTCATCAGCAGAAGTTGGAAACCTCATTGACCAAAATGGAATGGTTTCTGGAGGAAGCCAGAACTGGAGTCAAGGAACTGCAGGGTGCAGAGTCAAGATTTGGAAGAACCAAGCTGAACCTTACCACCCTGGAACTGTGAGTTATATGCACTTTATAGATCCATGAAGTTGGGGTTTTAAAATAATTCTTTATTGTTGTTCTAAAGTCTAGCATATCTGAAATAGCACATGATAAGTCTAGGCATATCATTCTCAACTGGGCCAAGAGTTATATCTTGGGAACATAATCAATGTCACTGATGTACTTTTGGGGATCTTGACTTTCTGCATTAGTTGTGACTAATTTGAGATAGTCCCTTGCAAGAACCATGTCCTTCTTATGTTGTTGTTCATTCATGAATGAACTCCAAATACAAGCTATAACTGTCATCATTTACCCAACTGATAAGTGGATGAGTATTAATTGTGTCTCTCTAAGAAGTTACTTGTCTTGGGTTTATATCATTGACACTGCATTGATGATAATTCATCCCCGAATAGTTTATATATCTTCTATTTACCTGCTTTTGCTTCTCCATTTTCTATCATCCTTTTTTGTTCTATTTCTAATGTGCTCAAGAAGCATTGGGAATAGACTTATGAAAGCAAAGACAATCCCTCTATTCAAGCACCTTACATTTCAACAGAAGCAGCAGCACATAGAGGAGGGTAGGGACTTTTGTAAAAAGGGCACCTTGGTTTTTCATCCATCATATTAACAATACTTGCTTTAACTTTGTAAATGTGGTACCAAATTTCTGCTTGCCACTGTTTTCATTGTAGTGGTATTAATCATAGCTTGCCCAGTGTGTTGCATGGAATAAATGCTTAGTGAATTTATTTGCAAATTTGTAATATATATATATATATATATATATATATATATATGTATAGAAATACATACATACATATATTTGCAATTTGGGACTTCCCCATTTTTTTCTTTTTGATGATCTGAATAGATTTCTTCTTTTATGATTAAGGAAAGAATTTATTACCAACAAAAGAAAGAGCACATTACTAGGTGTATAATGGATAACTTTGATTATATAACATTTAAAATGCACAAACAAAATCAATGCAACCAAAATCTGAAAGAAAGCAGAAAGCTGGGAAACAATCTTTACAGCACATATCACTGACAAAGGCCTCACTTCCCAAACATATATAGAACTGAGTTTAAAAATAGAAAAATACATATCACCTTCCCAATTGACAAGTGGTCCAATGATATGAACAGGCAGCTTTCAAACAAAGAAATCTAAGCTGTGTATATTTGTATATTTGTATTTTTTGTTTTTAAAGATTTTATTTATTTTGAATTTTACAATTTTTCCCTTAATATTACTTCCCTCCCCCCCCCCCACAGAAGGCAATTTGCCAGTCTTTACATTGTTTCCATGGTGTACACTGATCTAAGTTGAATGTGATAAGAGAGAAATTATATCCTTAAGGAAGAAAAATAAAGTATAAGAGATAGTTACATAATAAGATAATGGTTTTTTTTTAAATTAAAGGTAATAGTCTTTGGTCTTTGTTCAAACTCCACAATTCTTTCTCTGGATATAGATGGTATTCTCCATCTCAGATATCTCAAATTGTGCCTAATTGTTGTACTGATGGAATGAGCAAGTCCATTAAGGTTAACCATCACCCCCATGTTGCTGTTAGTGTGTACAATGTTCTGGTTCTGCTTATTGTGCTCAGCATCAGTTCATGCAAATCCCTCCAGGCTTCCCTGAATTCCCATCCCTCCTGGTTTCTAATAGAACAATAGTGTTCCATGACATACACATACCACAGTTTGTTAAGCCATCCCCCAATTGAAGGACATTCACTTAATTTCCAATTCTTTGACACCACAAACAGGGCTGCTATGAATATTTTTGTATAAGTGATGTTTTTCATCATCTCTTCAGAGTATAGACCCAGTAGTGGTATTGTTGGATCAAAGGGTATGCACATTTTTGTTGCCCTTTGGGCATAACTGAATATGTGGGGCAATGAATAGAGAACTCATCTTCCTGAATTCTAATCTGGCTTTAGCTGTATCCTAGCTGGGTGATTCTGGGCAAGTCATTTAAACCTGTTTGTTTCAGTTTGCTCATCTATACAATGCGCTGGAGAAGGAAATGGCAAATCACTTCAGTATCTTTGACAAGAAAACTCCAATAGAGTCACAAAGGATTGCACATCACTGAAACAATTCAATAACAACAACAACAAATATATTGTTGTCATCAGCCATATTAAAATGGTGTGTAAAATTCCAAGTCTACTCCTGATTTATAAATGAACAATAACAAAAGCAATTATAATGCTGCTGAAGATTTCCAGTATCATTTCCTTTTAGAAAGTATGTTTTTGAATGGGAGCATATTGGTCCAGAAATTTCCATGGAGGTTATGTGAGGTGAGTAAATTGACACACCTCATTCAGGAGCAGTCACAGAGTTGATTTGACCATGATGAGTTCTCTATGAATTCATACTAGTTTGCTTAAATGAATTTTTTTTTATTCTTCCTTTGACTTATTTGAATTCTTCAGAATTTAATTGTTGAGAATTCCCCATGCCTCTTGGGAAGACTTCCCCTGTAGATTTTCAGTTCTTTGCCTTTTCTCTGAATTTTTTGGAAGCATAATGGTCCCATGGATTTGGAGATGGAGGATTTGACTCTACTCCTACTATTTGTGTGGTTTCAATATCTCTGGGCCTCAATTTCCTCATATGTTAAGGGAGGGCTTTGGAACTTAGACACCAGTGCTTGTGATAACTGTGAAAGCCACTAGGTAGAGATAAATAGGGACAACATTTCAGGCATGAAAGACATCGAGAGAAGTCTAGAGATGGAGTGTCAGAGTATGTGTCACAATGGGTATAAGTAGGCTGGAAAGGTAGGAGGGAGTTGGGTTACAAAGGGTTTGTATCTGATCATAAAGGTGATAAAAAGTCACAGGCATTTTTTGAATTAGGAGATTTCTGGATATGTGTGGTTGTTAATGTTGTTTGTCCTTTGTTTTTGAAGAAGACCATGACATCAGGGAGGTGATGCCATGACAAGTTCATGAATTGGGTTTGAGGAGGGGTGGTGTGCTAAAGTCACCATCCTCACTTTGTCCTCTGGAGTTGTCTGGGTCCAATGGCTAAATATGGATCAAGACAACTGGAGATGGACCTAGATGCAAGGTAGTCAGGGTTAAATGACTTATCCAGGGTCACACAGCTAGTTAGTGTCAAGTGACTGAGTTCAGATTCAAACTCATGTCCTTCTAACTTCAAGGTCAGTACTCTGTCCCGTGCATCACCTAACTGCCTCTTAGGGAAATCACTTTAGTGGCTGAATAGACCAGCAGTTATTGCATTAGTCCAAGCATGAGGTAATGAGGATCTGTACCAGAGTTGTGGTAGTGTCAGAGGAAAGAAGGAGGCATATCCAGGAAGTTTTACACAGGTAAAATTGATGGGCCTTTGGCAACAAATTAGACATGGAGAGTGAGAAAGAATGAGAGGTAGGAGATAGCTTCTATATTGCAAACCTGGGAGACAGTAAAAAAGAAGTTTGGAAGTGGGGAGGTTTTGGAGGGACAGTTAATGATTCGAAGTTTGTCCATAATGAGTTTAAGATGTCTACAGGACATGTTGAACTATCCAGTTGACTGCTGGAGATCTGAGAATGGAGGTCAGCAGAGAAATTAAGGCTGGATAAATCAATTTGGGATGATCAGCATTGAAGTGATCATTAGATCCATGGAACTGATGAAATCAACAAGGGAAATAGGATAAAGAGAAAGGACCCAGGACAGAGTCCTGTGGGACACCCAGGGATGTGACCTGGATGAAGATCCAGCCAAAGGGACAGAGGAGTGGCATGATATGTAGAAGGAGAACCAGAAGAGATGGCACCCCAAAACTCTAGACACAAGAGAGTATCAGGGAGAAGAGAGTGATCAATAGCAGGTCAAGAAGGATGAGGATTGAGAAAGGGCCATTGGATTTGTCAATTAAGTAATTGTTAGAAACACCGGAGAGAGTCTTGGTTGAATGATGATGTCAAAAGTCAGACTATAGAAAGTTAAAACGGGACAAAGAGGAAGACATCTAATGTAGACAGGCTCCTCAAGGAGTTTATCCACAGGAGAGGGAAGATATAAGGTGATAGCTGTCAGGAATGGATGGATCAAGGGTGTTTTGGAGATGGGCGAGACATGGTCATGGAGGCATTAGCGAAGGAGTAGGCAGACAGGGGGAGACTGAAGAGAGGTGATAATAGAATGCAGAAGGTATGTACGTGGCACCCATCACTAGTGACAACCTCTTCCCTGATCAGGGCTAGAATGTTTCTTGATCCATTCTTGAGAACCAAGATGGACAATATACATTTTCTGGAATCTGATGTCATTTAGCCACAGCTCTTTCTGATGCTGCAAAAAGGGAAAAGAACCAAATTAATAAGAGCTGACATTTCCATGCACTAGTTTTGAAAAACATTTTATATAAATGATTTCATTTAACCCTTATAATGTAAAACATAGTATCACTCCCCTCCCTCACCCCAATTTTTCAGATGAAGGACTTGAAGGTTAAACGTTTTGTCCAGGGGTCACACAGTTAGTAACTATCTCAGCAGATTCAAACCCAAGTCCAGGGCTCTCAGGCCCATGGCCCAGCACTGCCTATCCAGATAGGCAGAATGCACCCAGGCCACTCTGACTGAGGAGGAAGCTTGATTTTGTCTGGAGAACTAGTGTCTCCTTTGTGCAGGGATTTGACCTCAGCTTCTCAACCTCCTTCCACATCCAACAGCCTTGGTGGAAATGGAGGGCAGTGTGCAAGTAAATAAATAAATCCATAAAAATTCAATCAATTTCTCCCTTGCTTCCTTCCCTCACCTCTCCTCCTCCTTGATCTCCCCGAGGCTCTTAAAAGGATTAATTAGAAAGATGTGAGCAGGGGTTGGACCGTCAAAAAACAATCGTCACTTTCCTATCTGACCCCTATCGCCAGCGACAGAATTAACAAATTGAAGTCTTCGGCTGACAGGAGCTGGGCCGATACCAAGTTCATTACCGGCAGTCCAGGGGCCAGCGTTCAAAGCCCAGTTTAAACAACTCTCGCTGATTAAATTCTTTTCTGGGCTCCTGCCTGCCATCGTTAGAAAAGACCAACAGCTAACAGCTCTTTCTCTCTCTCTTTTTTTAAACTCATGCCAATTATTCTCCTATCTGCAGGTGCTGGCAAGCCTCCGGGCTTGGGCCCCGCTGTCTACACTCTTATCCACTTGGCGCCTCATCGGGCCCTCTCACATTACCAGCCACTGGGAGGGACTAGGAGGGAGACTGAGGCCCTACTCCCTGGCCGGCTCAGCTCTACCTGCTTTTCCCTTCTCCACAAAGCTCACTTTTTTTCAATGCCCCAAACTGACATAGTGGTGTCATAAGTTAGAGATTAGGAACTGGGAGAAGCTCAGGAGGCACATCTGGTCCATTTTACAGATGAGGAAACTGAGTCCTAAGGCTGTTAAACAACTTGCCCAAGGCATAACATTGCCTTGTGGGAATGGACCTAAGCTACCATCTCAAAAGCATCTACTATGTGTCAGACAAATGCATCTTTAACCCGATGTAAGAGATGTAACCTCCGTAAAATATTCAATTCAGTAAGCAGCTAGTAGGGGCCTATGGCATGCTTCATTCTTACTGACCTTCAGGCATTTTTCAGGGCAATATCCTTGCCAATCCCCAGCTAAGCAGACTGTGTTCTCCCAAGGAGACCCCTTCCACTTTGGGATAGCTCTGATTCCGGGAGATCCTCTGTACCTTATATTAGTGGTCAATAAGAATTTATTCAGTGCCCTCTGGGTTCCAGACAGTGTGCTAAGCTGGGTTATCATAGTATTATTGATTTAAAGATGGAAGAGGAATTTTAGAGGCTGGCAAGTCTAGTGTCTGCTTTTTACAGATGAGGAAACTGGCTGAGAGAGGTTACTCTCATTCACTCAATCATTGGCAGAGGCAGAGTTTGAACCCAGATCTCCCTCATTCTCAGTCTGGTGTCCTGTCTTTTATGCCACAGTCTTTCTCAGTATTCATTACACCCCTCTGGATCCAAGACAAACAAGTTTAATCTCCTTTTTACATGACAGTTTTTCAAATACTTGAAGACTGCTCTCACCCTCTCCCAGAGTCTTCTCTTCTCCAATCTAAACATTTCTCAGTCCTTCGACTGATGCTTTCCTGGCAAGGTTTCTGGTCTCTCAGTCTGGCTGCCCTGCTCTGAATGCTCTTCAGCTTACCAATATTGCTTCTACCATGTGGTGCCCAAGTCTGAGCACAGTCCTCCAGGCGTGGTCAGATTAGGACAGAGAGCAGCGGGGCTCCAGCCTCCTTCCCTCTGAGGCTGCTCATTGAGGCTTGAAATCCCTTTACTGGGGAGCAAAGTCTTCCAGATCATGAGGAGATGTGAGATTTAATGCAGAAACCCTTGGGAGAGCCAGCACCTTGCCTTAAAGAGGGGCCATGAATGGGTGAGCCAATCATGAGGCTCTGGGGGAGCGAGGAGAATGAAGAAGCCAAGTCTGGGAGGCCCAGTGCCGAGCATGGTGGAGGAGATGCTCCAAAGGAGAGGCCCAGGCATGACCCAGGGCTCCACCTGCCCTCTTCTGCTTCTTAATCCCATTAAGGGACTGGCAGACCAGTAAGTGCCAGTTTGCTCATAGCCTTTGGCTCTATCCCATTGGCAGAGTGGGCAGAGCCCACTTGGAATCTGAGGTCCCAGGTTCAGTTCACTCATCTCTCTCACTCTCTGTATCTCAGGTCACTTCACTGGTTAAGATGAGGAAAGCAAAGCTCAGAGAGGGGAATATCCAAGTCACCTAGGTAAGAAGGGGGATATAGAAGGGTGATTGGGCTCTAAGAATGTGTAGAAAGCCTTATACTCAGTTTGTAGCCAGAAGTTGGGGCTTGCTATCTCTGGCAGACCAGAAGTCCCTTAAAGCAGAGTAGACCTAGGAAGGGAGAGGGAGAGCACGTAGGCTATGAGGCTGAGGTGGCAGAGTAGCCTGCCTACCTGCCCAGGCCCAGAAGCACTACCCACACATGGCGCTGTGAGGTGGGTGCTATCCAATTAGCTCCTGTTTGAGTTTCCTATCTGGCCACCTGGCATAGGACCAGGTAAGAAAAGTGGCTTGCATCTGGCCAGCCTCTTTCTAGTTAGGCCCATTAGATCAGACCCATCTTTATCTCCACATTAATTGCCACCATCTGTGACTTTGCCGTCACTGTATTTGGATTCTGAGGTTCAAACCTCCAATGATGAGGGTAATGTCAGGAGCTTTATCTCCTTCATATAGAGACAGATCTCATTTATACAGTTTTAACATCTCCAAAGTACTTTGCATCTGCTATTTAATTTGATCATCTTAACAATCCTGTGAAGTGGGCAATATTATTATCCCTATTTTACCAATAAGAAATTGAATTTCAGAGAGGTCAAGTGTCACATTACCTCTGAGGCAGGGTTTGAATTCAGGGCAACTTGGTGGTGCAGCACCAGTCCCAGAGTGAGAAAGTCCTGAGTTCAAATTTGACCTCAGGCACTTACTAGCTATGTGATCCTGGACATGTCACTTCACCCTCCCTGCATGTCTCAGTTTCCTCATCTGTAAAATGAGTTGGTGGGTCATGGAGAGTCAGACATGACTGAAAATGACTCAACAACAACAGCAACAACAAAACAACTTCCTGATTCCAGGCCCAGCATTTTATCAATTCTGCTAACCTGCCTTTTTAGAGGGGAAGAGTATTGATTGTTTAGCAGAGGCATTATTTGGGTCCCTGATTAGAAGGGACGAGAGACCAGATTTAGAAGGTGCTGACAGAACATGGAGTCCTTTGATGCATAGGTGAGCTGCTCTGACCTTGCCTTGCTTCCCTAGATGCTTCAAGCCTGTATTCTCCCCATCTCCCCACTGCTATACCCTTCCCT
Source organism: Macrotis lagotis (assembly GCF_037893015.1). NCBI lineage: Eukaryota > Metazoa > Chordata > Mammalia > Peramelemorphia > Peramelidae > Macrotis > Macrotis lagotis. The sequence continues at coordinate 177,609,867 of NC_133665.1, forward strand.
CACCATAGGCAGCTTCTAGGCTTCTTGGTACAACAACTTAGCTATGGCTCTATCATCCCTGCTGCCCTTCATATGAATTGGACTAAATTTCTCAGCCAAAATGACTTCCTTCCCTAGTCTTCCACCACCACCATTTGTTTGAGACTGTTCTGTCTAAGGATGCTCATCATCTCAGTCCTCATCCTCACCCTTTCTGAAGCTTCTGACATGGGACCACCCATGTCTCCCACCACCTTGAAAAATCTATCAACTTCATAGTCTGTCCTTCTGGACATTTTGTTAGCTGCTATATCACTACTGTCTCTTGGCTCTCCTCCTACCTGTCTGATTACTTCTTTTCAGGTCTCTTTCCTGATATATCATTCACCACCTACTCTGTAACCCTGGGGGCTACATTTCAGGACATTTTCTCTTTCTTTCTGCCCCTCTAATTCTTTTTTTTCTTCTAATGGGTCCATTGACTAATTCAATGCAGAAAACTCCCAGATCTATATATCAAACTTCAATATATTTTTTGAACACCAGTCCTGAATTGCCAACTGCCTACTGGTCATCATCACCAATTATCATGCCCCTCCCTTTTCCTCATTTCTACTGTGATTACTACCATTTCCCCATTCATCCAGGTCCCAAACCTTAGAATTATCCTCAGCTCCTCCCTCTCCTCATCCCCCTCCACATCTATGAAGTCTTGTTGGTGCTATCTTGAGGATATCTCTTGTCCCCTTCTCTCCACTGACATGCTCATCATCCTAATTAGGACCCTTGTCTCTTGCCTGGATTATTCCAGGTCCTAATTATCCCCCCTCACCTTCTCCATTTCTAATCTCTTTCTTCTCCAATCTATCCTACATCTGACAAAATAAACTTCTTAAAGCAGGATCTAGTCAATATGCCACCTTCCTGCCCCCAATACTTCCATAGTTCCTTTTTTTTTTGCCTCTAGAACAAAAACTAATCTCCATAGCTTGGTATTTAAAGCTTCTACAATCTGGCTCCAGTCTGCCTTATTTCACTTTATTGTCTTTCACAGACTCTAAATTCTAGGTAGACTAGTTGGTTCTTGAATTCAGTATTCCATTTTTGCCCTCCATGCTCCCATTCTGGGCTTCAACTTCTTCTTCCTTGGAATGGAAGAATTTGGACATCTTCTTTGTGTCATGGACCCCTTTGACAAGAGTCTGGTGAAGCCCACATACTTCTTAGGAGAATAATATTTATAAATGCATATAATAAAATAAAAAAGGATCACAAAGAAGTTGATTATAGTGAAATGACCAAAAAATGATCAAATGATCAATGACCAAAAAACTTAAAAAATCCAAGTACATAGATTGTAGATTAAGAACAGTTGGACAAGAAAATCTCCAATATCCTTTATATCCAACATTTTATGAATGTATTAATTCATCCTGGTTAATTTTAAGTTAGGAGAGACACAAAACAACCCCTGGAAAACATTATTCATTGTGCTTTCTGGCTTTGTTTTCTATAGTGTCTTAGAGAGAAGAAATGGATTAATTTAGAAGCCCCATAGCTGTTAAATGCTCAGCAATTCTTCTGCTTGCCATCTTGGATGATGGGCAGGGAAGATTATCTACCCCCAGAGGTGTGACTCAGCCAAGGTCCCCCTTGACTCTAAAGAGTCCTGAGCTTAAGCTGTGACTCCAAATGCCTGAGTCTGCCCTTTGACAGAGGAGCCACAATTCCTCCTGGGAACCCCCCCTGCACTGGGCTGTCCAGATCTTCCTGCTTCCATTTGGGCCCAAGGTGCCCTGAGAGAGGTTTGGCAGTTATCTTTTAGCACTTTGGTCTTGGCTTAGGTGATGGCACTCAAAGTGCTGGGAAAGGTGAAAATGAACAACTATTTGTTTCCCCCTAAGAATAATCTGGTCTTCGTGGAAAAGATTTCAGTTCAAATGCATTTGAGGCTGAAATGAGTGATGATTTTGTATCCGTATCAATTTTCCCTGGGACAGCATAGCATGGCTTCCATCAAACTATTCCCTTCTTGGTGAGGTGAGGGCTATCTGGGGTTGAATTCATAATCAAAAGATGGAATAGTCTTTCTGCTTTGGTCACTGGTTTTGTAGTCTTTGATTTGGGGCATATCCCTCCCTTGGGTATGACAGATGCGATGACAGCAACATGGAGGCAGGTATTGATGAGATGTAGGAACAATCTGTCTCATGGCATTGTAGGATCATAAATTTTGAGCTCCAGTTCGAACCCCTTATTTTAAAGATGAGGCCACTTGCCCAAGATCCCACAGTTAGCAAATGGTAGTACCAGGAGCACTGGGAAAAGGATATTATGAAATGAGAAGCCATGGTGAATGTGAAGAGAGAAACTATCATGATATTATATCTTCCTGAGAAACTACTCAAATATATGGCAGCCACTGTGACTCGACTTGAATTCTTTGCAGCTGGTGGGATTTTATTCTCGTCTCAGCAGCATCAGAAAAAGGATATTGCCATTTATAAGTGGGGCCTTTGTTTTTAAGGATTAGTTTGGGGTCAGCTCAAGTGTTATGGTGATGCTGCTATTTGCTATAAGTAGGAGAAGGTGATTGTAGCCAAATTTAAAGGTCATTTCAATGCTTTAGCAGTGCAGAAATAAGAGATTAGTATCTCATTAATAGGAATAATTAGTTAAACTAGGAAGCTACCAAATGGTACTTGAAACTCTCTCCTTGTCCCTCTCAGGGGATCTCCTCAACTGCCGCTTTGCTGGTGTCCCAAAATCTTTTGTCTCTCTTTCTTTCTCTCCATCCAAAAAATTGTTTTATATTTCTTGTCCTGGTGCCAGTGGCCTCAAGCATACTTCCTAATGATCAGTTGTCAACATTTCCTAGTTAGTCAGCCAGCAGCATAGGACTGGGATCCAGGCCCCCCCCCCCTTCTTTCAACTAAACTAGTCTATCCGAGAGGTCAGAGGAAGGAAGGATCAGTCACTGTGGCCTGTGGGAAACCAGGAAAGGCTTCACAGTGGAGCTAGAAGAAAGGGGCTGGATTTTTAGTAATAATCCAGAGTTCCTTTTTTGGTCCAGAATAAGGGGTTGGTCTTGATGATGATGAGAGCCATGACTAGGAATTTGGGGGCAAGCTTGAGGCGAATGGTATGGAAGGGATTCTCAGTTGAGGGGCATTCCAGGCTCCCAGATGGGGTAGAAGAGGGAGTTCAACTCAGCCTGTCATATGGTAGCTTCATAATTTAACAAATGATTCTTGTTAATTAGGTCCTAAGGTTTGCTTTTTTCCTTCTGTACTTCAAGAAATAAAAGTGCAAATTTTGCTTTTCTTTATTTAGACCTGGACAAAGCCCCTTTCACCTCTACCTAGTTAGAGTTCTGCTTATATAGTTGGGACTTAGGAATGCTTGCTTGGAACACCTGGTTTGCTATTCCTTTGAAGAATAGGCACTTCAACACTCTCATTCTATCTCTCAAATCCTTTGTAGAGATAGCCCACCCAAGGAAGACTCAGTTTGGAGTCAGGATCATAGTTCAAATCCTGCCTCTTACTCCTTATGGAATCTTGGGAAAGTCATCTAATCTTGATCTTTACTTTCCATGTCTGTAAGATATGGGGGGTCCTTGGAGCTCTGAAGTTCTGAATTTCAGATGTTGGTGGGCAGGGTAGATGAAAAGTTCTCAGCCAGATCCAGACACTTGAGCATTCTGTCAGAGCAAGCTGAACTGTTTGGTGGCAGCTCAAGTGACCAAATTCACAGAGCCAAGAGGCTTCCCTTGTTCTTTCTTGCAAGGCCACATCTCATTGCATCTGCTCTTCCTAGAAGCTTGTCATCTCTCAACTGGGCTTAGGGATGGAGATGTGGATAGGAATGGGTCTGGCCACTGGAGAGCATGCTGATTGGTTGGTGCCATGACCTGCTGCTTCTTCATTTCCTACAACCTCATTGGGAAAGCACTGCATTTACCCAAATGTTAAAGCAGTTGTCCGTCCCCCCCACCAAAAAAAAATTAGCTTCTCTGAGCTTTCGTCCTTGATCTGATTAAATGAGACCTGGGCCTTTAAGAAGGGCTCCCTGCCCTAGCCCTCCCCCTTCCAATTACAGCACTAATTTCAGTAATGGAGCATTAATAGAGTAATGGGCTAGTGAAGCTGGCCTGAAGGAACTGTGGAGCTCAGCACAAATTGAGTAAATAAACCATATATTAGATTTCTAAACAATACTTTTAGTCCAGTCCCCAGGGAAAGAGAGTCGTCAAGACTTACTTAAGTCAGCTCTGCAAAATGTATGTAAAAGAAAGATCCGGGTCCATTTGGATTCGGGATATTTTTTGGAGTGGCAGAAAGGCTACTCTGGCCCTTGCTTAGAACCAAAGGAGGAAAGACAAGGGAGAGCTGCAGGTCTCACATTGTCCTTCCCTCCCTCTTTCCTTCCTTCCTTCCTTCCTTCCTTCCTTCCTTCCTCCCTCCCTCCCTCCCTCCCTCCTTCCTTCCTTCCTTCCTTCCTTCCTTCCTTCCTTTGTTCCTCCCTTCACTCCTCCCTCTCCTCCTTTCTTTCTCCTTTCTTCCCTTCTTTCTTTCCTTCCTTTCTTCCTTCCTTTCCTCTTCCCTCTCCTTCCCTTCTTCCTCCCTTCTTCCTTCCCTCCATCCATCCATCCATCCTTCTTTCTTTCCTTCTTTCCTTCCTTCCTTCCTTCCTTCCTTCCTTCCTTCCTTCCTTCCTTCCTTCCTTCCTTCCCTCCCTCCCTCCCTCCTTTCTTCCCTTCCTCCCTTACTTTTCCTTTCTCTTCCCTTCCCTTCCTTGCACAATTTCTCTTTCTTGATTTATTTATTACTGATGGGAATCTCTGTGGCTATAGACACTAACAGTAAATTGTTGGCACCAAACAGATCTGAGTTCTTCAAAAGATACAAATATTTAACCTGGTCAAGAGAGATGGACACAAAGGTTGTCATATTTTTCTCTATCATAGGGGGTTAAGTTAGATAGCTGATAAGGAAATTTCAACTTGAAACATTCTGTATTTTTAATTGCTCAGTGATTCCAAGTTGGGTGTTGGGTGAGGTGGGCTCATAGGATCATCTTCCCAACCTCCTTACACTTGGCTCTCCTCTATGCAGGTGATGATCCAATCAAACTGGCCTCCTTGCTTCATCTAAAACAAGATCCTTTTTTTCCTCATCTCCACCATTTTTTTTAGTTTTTTTTTTTTTTTTTTGGCAAGGCAAATGGGGTTAAGTGGCTTGCCCAAGGCCACACAGCTAGGTAATTATTACGTGTCTGAGACCAGATTTGAACCCAGGTACTCCTGATTCCAGGGCCGGTGCTTTATCCACCGCAGCACCTAGCTGCCCCTAGCGCCACCTAGCCGCCCCTCATCTCCACCATTTTTATGACTTCAAATGCATCCCATGTTTAGATCCATTTAACTCTCCTTCCTCCTTGTTCCCTCTTAGAAATCCTAGTGACCTTCAGAGTTCAGCTCAAGAATGACTTCCTACATGAAATCTTTCCCAATCTTCCTTGTTGCTGTGTGACCTTGGGCCAGTCACTTAATTCTTTTCAGCCTCAGTTCATCTATCTGTAAGATGAAGGAGTAAGATATGAGGGTCTCTAAATTCCCTTCTACCTCTAACTCTATGATTCTGTGGTCTTCCTCTGCCATATATATATATATTCCTTATTTTTATTTTGTATGAACTTGTATGTCTAATAATCTTTAGTAAAGCCAAGGGAGTTGGGGGGAAGTCTGAGAAATGCAAATGGAAAAAGAGAAGGTTTTTTTGATGCAAAACCAATATTCCATTCTTTAGAAAGGTGTCTGAGTTTTGTATATTAAACTTCCTATGAATAGACCAGCAAGGGCAATGAACTTGCAAGGACTGTATTCATATCTTAGTCTTAGCCACTTATCTGAATAAGGCCCCCAAAGGTACCTGGGAAGTATAACTGGCTGAAGCAGAATTGACTCCTAGAAGTCAAGGACGAGTCCCTGGTAGATGGAAGTGACTGTGGTGTTGATCAGGAGAGCCTGGACCTGGGTCTATCTTCTGCAGAAGTTTCTGCCACTTCTAGGGTAAACCTCAACAGCCCAGTTGAAAGATGCTGGAATGCAGTGGCTTGACCCCCTCCAGCTGAGATGCCTCTCTCTCTGAGAAGAACCCAATGGCTTTGCGCCCACAGGACCCTGATGGCAGGTTCATCTAGCAGGGGTCAAGTCTAGGGAAGAGCCAGCTTATTGACTGAGTGACAACCCTCTCCCAGCCCATCAGAGGACTGACTCCTCCAGTAGAGGAGCTCCTGGGCCATCTGAGCAGAATGCCATGCCTCAAGGTGAAACTCATGAGAACTTTCTGGAGAAAGACAAGATGTCAACACAAGACCCATAGAATAGACAGTTGGTCAAGAAACATTTATTGTTATTATTGTTGAGTAATTTCACTTAGGTCTGCCTCTTCATAACCCCATGATCTGTGGGGTTTTCTTCACAGAAATACTGGAGTGGTTTGCCATTTCCTTTTCTAGATCATTTTATTGATAAGGAAACTGAGGCAAACAGGCCGAAATGACCTGGGGTTACCCAGCTAGTAAGGGTAACTGAGGCTGGGTTTGAATTCTGGAGTAGGAGCTCTATCCACTGGACCACCCAGATGCTCAAGCATTTATTAAGTCCCCCCTCCAGGACTGTGTGAGTTGCCTTGGCCTTGTGTGTACCCACACATTTGCCTCACTACCATTAAACTTTAAATCTGTACCGACTGTTCCCTTCTCCACCTCATCCCCACCCCCCAGAGACTCTATTTGTGGGAATACACTGAAGAAATACTTTAAAAATTCTTATTATCATTAAATGCCATTGCTGAAGATAGAGAAGAAAATGGGGAATTACTCCAGTGCCCTTGCCAAGAAGATCCCTTCGACAGTGTTGGCATGGTCCATGGGGTCAGACACAACTGAACAACTTTGCTGAAGTCCTGAGTCTATTCACTGATGGCTAAAGGTAATGACAGTGATAGAAATAGGGAAAGGAAGCACCTAGAGAGAGATACCTGAGGTCTTACATCCATCCCTCTGAGGAATGCTCAGGTGATTGTAGAGCCAGATTGATTTAGAGCCAGAAGGGACATGAGAAATCATCTTAGTCTGGCTCCTTCAGTTTACAGATGGAGAAACCCAGAGAGGTAAAGTGACCTGACCAAGATCACACAGGTCAAGTGAGGAGCAGAGAGGGTCTTGTGATGCCAAATAAAAGCATTTGCTCTTTGTACTGCAACAGATCTCTGTGCAGTCTCCCTTTGAGAGAGTGTAAGCTCCTCAAGGGCAGGGACTTTTACCTCTGTATCATCAGGGATTAGTGACTGAGCATAGATTCATTGATTTAATGACTGAAGGATATGGCCCAATTCCCTCATAGATATATAGAACATGATTTTAAAAAAAGATGGGGCAGCTAGATTGTGAGTAGAGCCCTGGCCCTGAGGTCAAGAAGCCCAGAGTTCAACTCCAACCTCAGACACTTACTAGCTGTGTGACCTTGGGCAAATCACTTCACCCTGATTACTTCACATCTGGCCACTAGAGCCAGATGACTCTGGAAAATGAGGCTGGTGACAGTACAACAACTCCTCACTCAAATTCAATTCATGAGTTTGACATGCCTCACCCCCTTGACAGCATGGTTTTTCTTTTTCTATATACACATGTATATTTTTAAGTTACAAAATGTCCTTCCACCCTCCCTTCCCACTCCACTCCCCTCAGTAGCAGTCAGGTTAACATTGTATGTAAATACATATTTTTTAATTAATTTTTTTATTTTTGAATTTTATAATTTTTCCCCTAAATCTCCCTTCCCTCCTCCCACCCCCCCACAGAAGGCAGTCTATAAGTCTTTACATCGTTTCCATGCTATACATTGATCTAAGTTGAATGTGTTGAGAAAGAAATCATATCCTTAAGGAACAAAATATAAGAGATAGCAAAATTACATAATAAGATAACAGATTTTTTAATTAATGGCAATAGTCTTTGATGGTACATACATATTTTTGATAAACATGTTAACAGATTAGTCACTTTTGGTATGAGGAATTAGGATTAAGGGAAAGAGATACATAAAATAATTTTTATTAAGTGTTCATCAGATTCTGAAGGGTTGTGTGTGTGTGTGTGTGTGTGTTTTGTTTTGATTTTATTCCTCTGGGGATGGGGATAGCATTGTCCATAGCCAGTCTAATACAGTTGTCCTAGCTCTCTGAACTGTTGAGAAGAGCTGCTTCCATCAAGGTTGTTCATCTCACAGTGTTGTTAATGTGTACATTGTTCTCTTGGCTCTACTGCCTTCACTCAGCATCAGATCCTGTAAGTCATTCCATGCTTCTCTAGAGTTCGACCCTTTATGGATTCTAATTGAACAATAGTATTCCCTTGTATTTGTGTTCTTAACTTGTTTAGCCATTCCCCAATTGATGGGTATCCCCTTGATTTCCAATTGTTTGCCACTACAAAAAAAGCTGCTATGAATATTTTGGAATACATGGGACTATTCCCTTTTTATATAATTTATTCTGGATATAGACCTAGAATTGGAATTGCTAGGTCAAAGGGTATGAATAGATTTATTGTTCTTTGGGTGTAGTTCCATATTGCTCTCCAGAAAGGTTAGATTCGTTCACAACGCCACCAACAATGCATCAATGTCCCAGTCCTCCCACAACCTCTCCAACATTGATCATTTTCCCTTTTTTTCATCTTAGTCAGTCTGATAGGTGCAAGATGATACCTCAATGGTGTTTTAATTTGCATTTCTCTAATCAATAATGATTTGGAGCATTTTTTCATATGATTATATTTGACTTTAATTTCATTTGAAAACTGTCTGTTCATGTCCTTTAACCATTTATCAATTGGGAAATGATTTGTAACTATAAATTCGATGCAATTCTTTATATGTTTTAGAAATGAAACTTTTATCAGAACTCCTAGTTGTGAAGATTGTTTCCCAGCTTTCTGCTTCCTCTAATTTTGGCAGCATTGATTTTATTAGTGCAAACCCTTTTTAATTTAAGATATCATGGTCTTCTTCAAAAACTAAGGACAAATATCATCACAGAGTGATAGATGTAAAGAGAAGTGATTGATAATAGTTGAACAGTTAGGTAGATGATAGGTGATAAGTATAGGTAGGTAGGTAGATGGATGGATGGTAAATGGATGACAGAAAAAATCTTAGCCAGAGAATGAAAGAGTTGGATACATAGGGAGAGATGCTCAAACAATTCTGCACCATAACTGCTATTATTATTATTATCATCATCTCCTTTATAGATTTTTCCTTTAGTGTATTGCCATTTCCTGTTAGACTGTAAACTTGTTGAGGGCAAGGACATCTTTCTTTTGTTGTATTTGTTTCCCCAGAACTTAACTCAGTGTCTGGCAAACAGCAGGGTTGCAAAATAAATGTTTATTAACTAATGACTCCAGATGAGAGAACCAGTTTGATAAGAGATCCTCACACCAGAGTTAGACTTCAGAGAGGGGCTCTAGTTCTAAACTCAGCCCTCCTTTCTAGGCCACACTGCCCTGAGAAATGTTAAAAATTGTTGAGTTCATTGTGTGGATCCTTCTGACTGCTGGTATCTACCCTGCCTCTACTAGAGTCCGATAGCCAAAGCAGCCCCTGTTGTTTACCTTCTCCTGCTGGATACATGGAGGGAGGGTTTCTGGAGGCAATGGGATGGAGATGGAATGTTACAAGAACTGAACAGGAACGGAATTTTCATAAATGTCTGGATGTTGAATAGCCATTTCTAGGCAACTAGGGTGTCAGAGTGGAAAGAGTATTAGTTCTGGAGTAGAGAGGACCCAAGTTCAAATCCTGTCTCAAGCACTTACTAGTTGTGTGACCCTGAGCAAGTCACAATCTTCTGCACCTCAGCTCTCTTATCTAAAAATAATGGGTATAATAATAAGATCTATCTCACTGGGTTGCTGTTAGGATCAAATTACTCACTATATGTAAAGTACTTTGCCACCCTGTTGTAATATGATGCTAATAACAGGGAGCATTGAGATAAGTGTTTTTCAGGTTCACAAAAATGCCCTTAGACTCAGGAGCTCCTTCAGAGGACAAAATGGTTCCTTTCTTCGTATTACCAGAGCTTAGAACCATGCCTAGAATACAGTAGGCATTTTAAAAAGCTTGTTGTCCGATTGATTTAATACTTCGTTGCTTCTTCACTTAGATTAAGAATTCTGGAGGAAAAGGATAGGACTCATATAGTTGACCCAATTACAATTTATTGAAGTGGAAACAAACCTGAGAAGTAGGGGGACTCTGGGCATGGAAGAGTACATGCACTCTTAGGCTCAGTTAATGTCTTGGTTTGCTGAGTTGCTTTTATTCCTCTCTTTGTTATTCTTTGTGGTAAGAAATAGGTCTCAGGGTAAAGAGGGGAAAGACAATGGTGGAAAGCATGATTTCCACAACATTTTAAGTATAAAAGCCATCAATAATTTTTTTTCCTTAAGAATAAAGGAGAATAAGGCTGCTATGAACAGATCCTGGCAAGGCCAGAGGCAGCTGGCCCTTCAGGGTCCCAGCCTCTGTCCTCCTGCTAAGTGCTCAACCCCTCTCTGTTCAGTCTTTCCACCCTTGTCTGGGTGCCTTGGATTTCCTGGGGTGGGGGGGGGGGAGGAAATTGCATCCCTTTGGCCTGAAAAACATGTTGAGTCAGCTTTACCAGTGTTCCCACCTCATCCCACTTAGCAAAGCTCTCACATATATGCATATATTCACTGCAAGTAACCCAGATCCCAGAGCACACCTGGGTTAGGTCATTCATTTGGTTGACTCTTAGGAATTCACTAGTCCCATCCCTTATTTCTATAATCTTGTCTCTACAACAGCTCCCAGAGTGATCAAAGCACTTTCTCACATGAGCCTGAGAGAGATCATGAGGATTTATCCCCATTTTACAGATGATGGGAATGAGGCTCAGAGGGCTAAGGCTAGTTTAGAATGCTCAGAAGCAGGGTATATCCTTGCACCTCTCCCCATCCAACCTGGCTTGCCTGTCAGTTTACCTGCGTCCTGGTCCACAGGAAGGGTTCATTCAAGAAAGGATAGATTGGTTGTTACTGAGGTTGTACTGATTGTTACTTTTAGGAAGGAAACTGCCTGAGTCTTGATTTTTCTTTCTTTTTTCATTGGGTGGAGGGGAGGGGGTAAAGAGGAGAGAAACAAATACTTGTCATTATAAATAACTTAATTTTTTTTTTAAAAAGGGAAAGAGTGTATCTTTGGACAGAGCCTTAACAGGAGAAGGCAAAAGAGGCTGAATAGCCTTGGTCCAGGGCTATGAAGATTCTGGGCTGTTTAGCACTAACCACAATCTCAGGGATCCCAGCATCAGTTGGGAAGAAAGGGAGGGGGCTGGAGTTGAAGAGGAACATTAGGGATCTGCTAAAACATTGACCAACCAATCAACTGATCAACCAACTGACCAATCAAACAGCTAGGCAACTAACTAAGCAACCAACCAACCAGCCAACTAACCAACCACCCAACTAATGAAGCAACCAGTGCAAGGAACTATGGTCTCAGACCTTCAGTCTATTCTCTCCTTTCTTTCACATCATTACCCACAAAGTAAGTGACTTTTTTCTGCTTCCATACATGTTCCTTTGGCTGCAAGTTGCTCCTTTTGGGGGTGTTTTTCCCCTTTGTGGAAAGTACAGTGGAAAGACCACGTTGGGCCTGTTTCCTCATTTGTCAAATTAAGGAATTGTGCAAAATGACTCTGAGGTCCCTCCCAGCTCTGAGTCTCTGATCCTGAGAGTGCCCTGGATGTTTGCTTTAATGTCATTTCAGATGAATGAATTAGCAAGCATTTATTTATTAAGCACTCACTGTATACCGGGTTCAGTCCTGAGGATACGGAAACCAAAGCCAATATAGCAACATTGCTGGGAGTAGGGAGAGTTAGTGGGATGTTACTATTTCTTGATTCATTGGAAAGAGTATTGGATGTTGAGGCAGAAGTTCAAATCCAGCTTTACTCTCTTTGTTACTTGGTGAGTGACTTCATTTTTCTGGGTGTCAGGTATTTTCTCCCCATAAAATAAGGGAATTGGAAAACTGCTGAGGTCCCTTCTAGACCTAAAGCTATTATTCTAATATGTGATCCTATCTTGGGATAGTCCATGCTCATAATGTGTACCTTCTCTTCTCTTCTGTACCAGTCTTCAGTGGAGAAGCATTAGGGAGCTCTGAGCCCAGGAAAAATAGCCAGTGACTAAACATCTTGTGGGACTGGCAGGTGACAGGGGAAGAAAGACCCATGAGTAACTCTTTGAGAAAGGGTTGGAAACAAGTTTAAGGGGAAAAGTTAAAAAAGTTGGAAAAAGCTGCCATGCCTTAGAAGGCCACATGAATGGATTAATTTTAAAAAATCTATTGAGTCAGGAATCAGGAACCATGACAGGTATTGTCAGCTGAAAAGCAAAAGCAAAGAGAGCCCCTGCCTTCAAGAAATTTATGTTCTTATATATGAGTGAAGACTGTCAATATAAGAGGAGCAGTGATCAAGCTGGAAAGCTAAGGAAATCATCATATCCTATGTTAAAATATATCTAAGACCAAGGGCACTTCCATCTATGTCTATTGACTCCTTTGAAAGATGTGGTCTGAAGAAAGTCTAAGTAGGTCCGGTGATATAAGTAATTAGACTCATTTGTACTTGTTAGGGACACTAGGATTTCAGTGATTTAAGCAGCTTAAAAGGGTCAAGTGGTAAGCACCATCCCAAGTGATAAAAAGACCTAATGAGAGCCTTGCAAGAGGCCCAACACCATCCATCTCTTTTCGGGAGCCTCATGGTCTTCATCAGAGAGAACAGGGAGCTGCCATGGTAGTTATGGAGATCAGAGAAGATAGACTCTCTACTCAGATCCACCACTGACCTTTGGTTGGTTTCCAGGGTGCACAGAGATGTCTGCAAGAACTCAGCCCGAGTCAGTTCTATGTATCTATCCTTGAAGAGCACTTAGATAGACTTTCAGGGAACTATGATTATGCCTATGCAAGCATCCTTCCTTCCATGCAGAGTGCCATGTAGCTATGTTCCCCAAACCAGGAGGTAGGGTCTTGCATATATCTTGTGGTTGTAGCTTTATATATACATTATCTCCTCCTCAGGAGAATGTGAGTCTCTTGAAGGCAGGGGCTGTTTTTTTTTTTCTGTAGAAAAACAGCATAGGTTGATCTCAGATCCAGAAAGACCTGGATTCAAATCTTACCTTTGAAACATATTGGCCATGTGACTCAGGGCAAGTCTAATTTCCTATACCAATAAAGTCATAAGTTCAGTCTACATCCTCCAATACAAAGCACAGTCTTGTATACAGTCATTATTAGTAAAGGCTTGTTGATAGATTATACTGTCTCCCTGAATAATAAAAATTATAAATCCCTCTCAGGAATTTGATCAGTTTTTTCATCCTAGAAAACTAAATCATATTATCTTGAGATCAGAACCATAACTAGGAATTGTCCCACCTATAAGGTTGAGGTAGAATAGAGATAAAGGTCATCAAAGGCTCATGGGGCTGAAAGAGAAGACTGTGAGCAGGAGTACATTGATAGATGTTTAACAACCAGCTTTCTGGGGCGGCTAGGTGGCATGGTGGAGTACCAGCCCTGGAGTCAGGAGTACCTGAGTTCAAATCCAGCCTTGGACACTTAACAATTACCTAGCTGTGTGACCTTGGGCAAGTCACTTAACCCCATTTGCCTTGCTTAAAAACTAAAAAAAAAAACCAAAACCAAAAAGAACCCAACCAGCTTTCTGGGGAGAAAAATTATACATACAACATATTTTCAAATGTAATCTGCTTTTAAGTGTAATATTAACATTTTATGTATCATGTAAGTATAAACAATCAACAAAGCAATAAATCAATCCCTGATTTGTGGCATTTTACTTTTTCTGAGGTGAAATTTTCACTGTAAATTTATTGATATGCTCTCATAAGCTAGTGAGAGCTGGCTCCAATACAACCCTATTTGTGAGCCAGATACTGAATTTGCTGGGGAGAAAAGAATCAAAAGATCTTAGATCTAGACCTGGAAGGGACTTTAGAGGTCATCTGGGCCATTGTTCTCCTTTTATGGTTGAGAGAACTGAGGAACAGGCAGGTGAAAGCACTTGCCCATCAATGCGACAGAAAGTCCGTCTTTTGTAACACTGTATATAGTAGAAACCTTTTCAGTGCTTATTGATTGACTGGTCAGTGATGAAATAATGGACGTGTTCCATCAAATAACTTTTATATTTCTATGGAGATTATTAAAGAAAACATTCTGGCTTAAGGTCACCAATTTTGTTTCAGAAGTGAGTGGGTTTTTTTTGAAACACTTTTAAGGTTTTGTAGAAATGGTCATGTCACATTCCCTTGCTCCAAGTCTGTTGCTAGGCAGTAAGGACCTCCACAACTATTACTTCTAGCTACTTTTCCAGCCCACTTTCACATTTCCTTCATCAGGCAGCTAGATGGCATATTAGATAGAGCACTGGCCTTGGAGTCAGGAGGATAGGAGTTCAAATTCAGCCTCAGACATTTACTAGCTGTGTGACCCTGGGCAAGTCCCTTAACCCTCATTGCCTCACATCCAGAGCCATCTCCAGTCATCCTGATTCCTATCTGTTCACTGGATCCAGATGGCTCTGGAGGAGAAAGTGAGGCTGGGGACTTAGCACAGCACCCCAAAACTAAAATCCAATTCATGCACTTGTCATGGTATCACATCCCTGATGGCATGAGGACAACCATTATTATTATTATTCTTACATTTCCTTCATGGATTATATGTTCTAGCTGAGCTCTACTGCCTCTTCCCCAATGCCGGAGTCTTTCTTACTCTTCAACCTTGTGTTTTTCCATTGTTGTTCAGTTGATTTTTGGTTGACTCTTCATGACTGCATTTGGGTTTTCTTGGCAGGTACTGGAGTGGTTTGCCATTTCCTTCTCTATCTCATTTTATAGATGAGGAAATGGAGGCAAACAGGATTAAATGACTTACCCAACATCACACAACTAGTGAGTGAGGCCAGATTTGTAAGACAAGACTTCTTGACTCATCTGGCCCTCCAAGTGCTGTGACATCCCCTTGCTGCCATTTGTGTAAAATGATGTAGTTTCCCAATAGATTGTAGGCTCCCTGAGGGCAGGGGTTGCTTCAGCTTTGTCTTTGTATCTTCCATACTAGTCTAACATAGTACATATTAGGCACAAAATTGCTTGTGAAATTGAATTGCCAACCTATCAATTAATCAACAAGCAATTATTAAACACCTGCTTTGTATCAAAGACAAAAAAATATGAAACAGTCCATTCCCTCAAGAAGGTTATATTCTCTCAGAAGTCACATTGCAAATTGAAGTGCACATAGGGAATGTGAAATGTAAATAGAAAGAAACTTGGCAGAGATGGATTTGAGGATCATGGATTTAGGATGATGAAGCAAACCCAACTCTCTCATTTTATAGATGATGAAATGGAGACTTAGAGAGGTGAATGAAGTGAGTCACCCTGAGTCACATAATTATTGGTGGTTCTAGAACCCATCAGTTTCCCAGTCTGATGTCCTAACCACAAGGCCAGTCTGCCCCATTGGAGAAGAAAGGCTGGAGGGAAGAGGAAATATCTCCAAGAGAAGGTGGAATTGAAGCTGAGGTTTGAAAGAAGAGATTCTAAGAGGAAGAGGTATGTAGGGAGTGCACCAGGCAATAGGTACAGCCAGGACAAAGGGGTGGAGATGGAAGATTGACATCATGGTCCCCCTTGGAAAATTAAGGAAGAACAACAATCATCAGGAGCCACCATATTTATACAACAGTGACAGGTCCGTTAGCCAATAGTTTGGGAACAGACAAGTAAGTAGAGGAATAATCTACTTCTTTTTTATTCCTTCTGAGTGTGAGCCAGGCTGTGAGAAATTAGCTGCTTAAGATGTTTGCTAAACATCCTTTATAAATGGTTTGGAGACCAATGTGCTGTGTGTGTGACTGGAGGGGGTGGAATTTGGACCTTGTGTCATTCCCCTTGGCTCCCTACACCCCAGGCCTCTGGTCCATGTTTGGCAGAGCAATCTGTTTGTCTGACATCAAGACAGAAGAGAGCTGTCAGGGCCAGGCTGGGGCATTATCGCTGGTGTTTCCTGTGGTTGGCCACTGGCAGGCCGGATTTATTTGGGGCTGCCATCAATGTGAATATTAATCTTTGCTGTTAGATCCCCATTCATAACTTCCTGGTAGTCCTGGCCCAGGGCCAGGAGGTGCATTTTCTGCCTGTGATGGAGAATGAAAAAAGTGGGGCTGAGGATGGAGAGGGAAGGAAGGAAGAGAGGGAGAGGGAGAGGGAGAGGGAGAGGGAGAGGGAGAGGGAGAGAGAGAGAGAGAGAGAGGAGAGAGACAGAGAGACAGAGAGACAGAGAGACAGAGAGAGACAGAGAGAGACAGAGAGACAGAGACAGAGACAAAGAGAAAGGGAGACAGAGACAAAGAGAGACAGAGAGAGAGAGAGAGAGAGAGAGAGAGAGAGAGAGAGAGAGAGAGAGAGAGAGAGAGAGAGAGCCCTTATCTGGGGTTAGTTAATTCATTGTCTCTGTAGTCAGCTGACTTTGACTCTGACCAGAGAACCACATCCTAGTCTTCGGCTGCATAGTCCAAGGGGGAAAGGCAGTTGTGATAAATTCATCATCCTTTCCAAACATAAAATTGGCCTTGGGGAGTCTTGGGAAACCAAGCTTCCCAGGCTCAAGATAACTTACCAAGAGGATGATGTGTCCAGGGTTAGATTTTGAGTCACAGACCCAGTTTGGACACTTGTGCTCAAAGTGTCTGTGGGTAAGTCCTTTCCTTCTCCTGGGTCTTCATTTCTTTGTCTGTTAGGAAAGGAGATTGGATGAGATATTCTCTTAAGGTACTGCCCAGTTCTAGAAAGATAGGTCTAGGCAGGTCCAGGGTACCCTCCATCTAACCATGGTGGGGGTGATGGGGCAGAGGATGAGGCAGATCCACTGTTTCCCCTCTTCACAGAGAGGTAGAGAGATGTACCACATGTTGAGAGACTGCTCAGTGCTTCCACTGAAGGCTGACCAAGGGAAGCCAAGACCAGTGCAATTGGGGCTGGAGAGGAAGGACAGATGGAAAGCCTGTACTGGTTCTGCCAAGTTCTGAAGGCATTTATTAGTGATGGCATCAGCAAAGGTAAGAGCTAGTCAGAGGAGAGTGACCAGCATTGGACTTAGGAAGGCCCAAAGTCAAGCACTGACCCTGGACACATCCTACCTGTGTGACTGGACACAAATGGTGGAGGAGCACCAGTAGAGGAAGCATTCACACTGGGAGTGCCCCACACCAGGTCATCCTAGATCCAGAACCCTTTCATTCTTCCCACCTAATAGATGGAAAGAGATAGCTGGAGGAAATTGAGAGAGAAAAACTAATTATGACTTGAAAGTGTTTTGTCAAGTGACAGTGGACTTCTGTAGTGACCATAATTTAGGTCCCAGAAAAAAATCAGACTCCAAACAAAAACTTTCCTCCTTGAGGAAAGAGGAAGTGTCTGTGTGTGTGTGTGTGTGTGTGTAAAGGGGTGTTTAGTCAGTTACTAAGATTCTTTTGTAAGTTTTTCCCAATTTCTTCAGATTCTAGGGTCTTTTTCACCACAAATTGTCATTTAGCCATTTCAGACGTGTCTGAATCTTCATTACTCTAATTGGGCTTTTCTTAGCAAAGATATTGGAGTCATTTTCCATATCCTTATTTTATAGATGAGGAAATTGAGGCCCAAAGACTGGTGGTGACTTGCCCAAGGTCACACAGCTATTATGAGTCTACATACAATTTAACCCTTGTATCAGTAGAGTAGGATGACTGCTGACTTGGAGATCCAAGCATCTCAACATTTATTCTCTAGATGACCTTAGTCAGGTCACTTAATATCTCTGGGTCCTCATTTTAAAGTGAGGGGATTGGATGTGCTGACCCCATCAGCTTCAAATCCAAGATCCAATGATTAAGTTCTCTGCTTGTTCCTCAATTAGCTATAACTTCCTGAGAGCAGAAATCATGTCTTCATCTTTTTGGAACGCTCATTGTACACTGATCCTGAGAACTTGAGAGTGTGGTAGAATGGTTAGGAAGAGTGTAGCCAAAAATCTCAGGACTTTGAGATGGAATGAAACATGGCTTCACATCTCTCACTGTCATTGCTTGCAGCTGTATGGCCTAATCACATTTAGCTTTCTTATCCTTGGCTTCCTTGTCTGTTAAATAAAGAGAAGAATCCCTATAGCTATATTATCTATGTGAGGAGCAGCTAGATGACTCAGTGTATAGAGCACTGGATTTGGAGCCAGGAAGACCTGGATTTGAAATTTGGACTCAGACACTTCCTAACTGTAAACCTTGGGCAAGCCATTTCACCTTTGTTTGCCTAGAAGGCAGCTAAGTGGCTCAGCAGATAGAGAGCTGGGCGGCTTCAGGAAAACCCAAGTTCAAATGTGGCCTCAAACAGTTATTAGTTGTGTGACCCTGAACAAGTCACTTAACCTCTGTTTGTCTTAAACTACTGGAGGAGAAAAATGACAAACCATTCTAGTACCTTTGCCAAGAAAACCCCATGGGGTCCCAAAAAGTTAGACATGAGTAGAAAACTGAAAAATATACAATATTATATACATATATAGAACACATAAATATAATATGCAATATTATAACATACACTATATGATATGTGCCTACATTATTTTATCTCACAAGATAGCTATGAGGTCAAATGAGATAATGTGCTTTGTAGCCTTTACTTAGGGACAGACCAAGAAGCTGTGATTTTTCCAGCCTCAACCAAGATAAAGTCTATGGCTTAGTAGGTAATTCTGGTGAGTCAAGGTGAGGGGACTTGCCCAGCTAGTTCATGCCAGAGTGAGGATTTGAATCAAGTCTTCCTGCCTCCATGATCACTGTCTTTATAAAAACCAGGCTGTCATATGAATGGAGGCTGACCTGGGTTTGAATCCCACCCCTGATGTTTTCAACCTTGGGGAAGTTCCCATCTCCCTTAGCCTCGTTTTACTCATATTCAAAATGGGAATAATAATAACATTTATGTCATAGGTTTCTTGTAAGGATCAAACGAGATAATATATATATATATATATGTATATATAATGAGTGTTTTGCAAACGTTAGTGCCCTTTATCCACGTCAGTCACTATTATCATCATTAGGACAAGCTGCTAAGCTAATATCATTCTCACATGTTTAACCTTCAGCCCCAGAAGGCTGTTAGAGAGAGGGCAAGAAGGGAAGAATTTACTGACTGCACATTGCTTGATAGTGGGAGCAGGCAAGGAGGGCATTCCGGGGATGCCTGGGCTGCACGTTTAGAATGGATCCCCAGACCTTGGGCCCATGAAAGAGGCAACGGACCCTAGTCCCGCCCCAGCAATGAAAGCCTCCTTCATCATTTAGCAAACTCAGTCAATGTCATCAGATTGTTTCTGGACACATTTACTGATTTTCAGAAGTCCTTAAAATTTTTCATGTGATTAGGACAATTAGTGAATTACCTTAATTTGTCCCTGGCTCTGCAATCACTATTCATTAATTTTGAAAAGTGGAAATGGTGCCAAAATGTAAACAGTGTTAAATAGCCTGATGCTTGGTAAAAGAAAAATGTCATCATTGTTTAATCTAGGATCATTGATGTGACCCCTTACATTTTACAGAGGAGGAAACAGTCCCAGAGGGTTACACTTACCCCAGGTTATTTAGGTAGACTAGACAGAGATAGGATTTGAACCCAAATCCTCTGGTTCTGAAGGCAGAACTCTTTATTGGAGAATCAGAGACTTGTAGAGATTAAAGGGACTTTTAGGATCATTTAGTCCCAAGGTTCTTAGTCTTGGGTCTTGTTTTTAAAACTACCTCAGTGACTATATTTCAACACAATTCATTTCCTTTGTGGTCCTGTGGATTTCATTTTGTGTATTTAAAGACATTTTTCTTCGTATGAATCAGTAACCTCGAGCAGATGGCCACAGGAACCCATGATGCACAAAGGTTAGGCGCTTCTGATTTGATCCAGTCTCCTCATTGTCAAGACAGGAAACTGAGTCCTAGAGTCCTAGGACTAGAGAAATAAGGTGATTTGTTCATCTAGTGAAGCCCAGAGTTGGGATTTGGATCCAAGTCTCCCAAGCCCAGAGTCTCAGCTCTCTTTCTATACCAGGAGGCCTTGGGACACTGGGGATGCTGCCTGTATTTCCAGGGATTGGAGAGTCTGAGAATTTTCAAATTGAGTATAAATTGCAGAACAGGAAGTGATATGTATTGGTAGAAGGCATTTGCTCACCAGGAGTTCCTTTCACTGATGAAATCACATAAATGTAATTATATACAGTTATGTGTGCATGCATATACACTCGACACACAATATTCATACATGTTTATGGTTTTATATACAAACACACATGTGCTGCTAGGTGATAAAGTAGATAGAACTCTGGACCCTAGACACTTAGCTTCAGACAATGACTGTGTGGCCCTGGGCAAGTCACTTCACCCCATCTGCTTCAGTTTCTTTATCTGTAAAATGGGAATTATAGTGGCAGTTACCTCCCAGGGATGTTGTCAGGATTAAATGAGATATTTATAGCTAACTTTAGAAACCTTAAAGGACTATGTAAATGTTAATGATTATTGCTGAGCCCAATACTCTCATTTTTGTAAATGAGTAAACTTTAGACCCAGAAATGGCAGTGACTTGCTCAAGGTCAACAGATAGTGTCTATCTCCAACCCAGCCTCATGATCCTTATGTTGGGAAGAGCACTAACTTTGGAGTCAGAACACCTGAATCAAATCTCACTTCTGATATTTACTCCCAGGGTGACCCTGTGCTTAAAAATCATCACCCTTGCAACAAAGACTGAGAGATAATGGGAGACTCTATGAGGGGTCTCTGTGGAATCTATGATCTCACCATGATATGGTTCTAGACCCAGAATAAAGTGGACCCAGCCTCAAAAATGTCTCTGCGAGTGACCAGTTCAGTGACCATGGTCAAATCATTTCACCATCTCTAAAATGGGACCAGTTGTGGCATCTGTCTTACAGAGTTTCTGTAAAGCTCCAATGAAAGAATGTGAATAAGAAACTTTGTTAAACCTTAAAGAGAAAGATCAATACCAATGATGATTTTTATGTGTTTTAAGGATACAAATAACTTTGTTCACTTTGTTACAAAGGGATGCTCTATGCTCATATTTGCTGTTATGAATTTCTCAGTTGTTAAACCAGTTGGCAATCTAGACTCTAATGAATTAACTTAAACTTTCCCCCCCACCCCCAGTTGGCAGGGCAGGAAGGATGTGTTTTTCATCATTGTTCTTCAGAAATAAATTCATCAGAATCCGATATTTAAAATTTAATTACTGCAAAAGTAACTTTAGGAGAAAGACCCCACTGTAGTAGACTATTTTTGTGGATGGACAACACTGCCCTCTGTTGGGTAGAGTGGTTGACCAGTTCACAGCTGTTTATTCTATAAAATAAATATATGAAATTTATTTCTTCAGAGACTTTTCTAAATTGGATTTCCTGCTTTACAAGCCCAGTGTGGGTCATAGACATAATGACCAAAGGACCAGAAGGTACTACTGGAGGGATGGGTGGGAAAAGATCCTAGAGAAGACAGGGCTGGGGCTAGGGGGTGTATATAATTAAGAAATAATCATGATGGGTTTTGTTTTGTTTTTAGATTTTTCAAGGCAATGGGGTTAAGTGGCTTGCCCAAGGCCACACAGCTAGGTAATTATTAAGTGTCTGAGACCAGATTTGAATCCAGGTACTCCTAACTCCAGGGCTTGTGCTTTATCCACTGCGCCACCTAGCCACCCCATGATGGTTTTAAGGATATAAGAAGAATGGGGGATAAATGCAGTGGGAAGTAGATGAGATTATTTTGCTGGACAGAAAGGAAAAGACAGAGATATGAATTGAATGACAGGTTAGCTTGGTAGAACCAATTGTGATTGAATGATGAAATCCAAAGGCTTATTATTAATAGATGGATCTCCATTTGGAGAAAAGTCTATAGTAGAGAGTCTCTATTTCTTGATCCCATTTTTTTAACTCTAAAAATATACAAGGCTCGCTTTTAAGGAAAGGGAAAAGGAACAAGAATTTATTAAAATTTACAATGTGCCAGAAACGTGACAAGCACTTACATATATAATTGCAGGTCATTGGAATGAATGGCTAATTCATTGGCATACTCTGTTTGGTTAGAAAGAGGAGTCAAATAGAAAATGATACTTAATAAAGATAAATGTAAAGTCCTTTACTTGGGTCCAAGCTATCATTTGCACAAGTCTGGGGTTGGGGACTTCCTAGAACATAGAATGCCAGGCCAGAGTCAGGAAGACTCATCTTCCTGGATTCAAATCTGACTTCAGCTGTGTGACTCTGGTCAAGTCATTTCACCCCATTTACCTCCATTTCCTCATCTGTAAAATGAACTGGAGAAAGAAAATGGAAAACCACTCCAATTTCTTTGACAAGAAAACCTCAAATGGGGGTCATGGAGGGTTAGACATGACTGGAAAATGACTGAACAACAACAAAGGGTTGGGGAGACTTGGTTAAGGATACATGAAATGGACAGGGGGATTTTAATGGTCTACAAGCTGAATAAATTAATGGCGTGGAATGGGAATTGAGATTCAAGTAAGAGACAGGACGTCTAAACAACAACATTGACCTCCTTTCCCAGGCTAGCCCCCTCCCTTTGAAATTATCTCCTATTTATATTTCATAGGGGCAGCTAGGTGGCATCACAGTGTATATAGAGCCTCGCATCTAGCAATACAGAGTAAGAAAGCTCTGAGTTCAAATTTAGCTTCAGATCCTAGCTGTGTGACCCTGGGTAAGTCACTTAACCTCTGGATTCAGGTTCTGGCTCTAACATAGGTGAATCCCTTCCTCTCACAAGGCCCCCAGGCAGCTTTTCCTGAATCCTTTATGTGATGAAGGAAGTTCCTTATACTTATATAATGACATCCAGGCAAAAATCTACAAAGAAGTTTTTTAAAAACAAAAGATAGGGGTGGCTAGGTGGCGCAGTGGATACAGCACTGGCCCTGGAGTCAGGAGTACCTGGGTTCAAATCTGGTCTCAGACACTTAATAATTACCTAGCTGTATGGCCTTGGGCAAGCCACTTAACCCCATTGCTTTGCAAAATGCCCCCTCCTAAAAAAAATAAAACCCTCAAAAGATGCTCCCCTCCTCCTTAGCCCTGTTGTTTTCCTCCAGTCTCTGAGAACAGAAAAATTGCTTTTTGTTTGTGTGGGCCTGGCAAGGCTGAGCTCCTGGTAAGGGTTCCATGATTGAGAAAAAGTTGATGATTATGTTTTAGGTGGTTGTCTGCCCCACCCCAGCCCGATTGCTCACCAGATCAGATCTCCACCCCCCAAACATTTCCTTCTGGGTGAGCCTGTTACATGGTGGCTAGAGCATCAAGGCCAAATTGCTGCCAACCTGGTCTTTGTTTACTAATTAAATTATTTCTGCCTCTGGGACTTGAAGGCCAAGTCCAAGTAATCTCACCTGTGAAAACTGACCAGGTAATCCCTGCCATCCAGGGACTGTCTGTTAGCATATACATCAACTCATGCTTTCAATACCAGGGGAGCAATTGTGCATGTGACTATTGAGGCAGACAGACAGAGTCAGAGAGAGTCAGAGACACAGAGAGAAAGAGAGATAAGGACAGAAAAGCAGAGAGAAAGAGAGATAGAGATAGAGACAGAGAGACAAAGAGAGAGAAAGAGAGAAAAACAGAGAGAGAGAACAGGAGACGGAGACAGGAACAACAGAGAGAAAGAGACAGAAAGAGATACAGAGAGAGAAAGGGAGATAGAGACAGAGATAGGAACAGAGACAGAGCCAGAGCCAGAAACAGAGACAGAAAGAGACAGAGATAGAAAAATAGAGACAGAGATGGAAACAAAGAGACAGAAAGACGAGACAGAGAGAGACAAAGATAGAGACACACAGAGAGACAGAGACAAAAACAAAAAGACAGATAGACAGAGATAGTTAGAAAGACAAAAATGGAGGCAAGAGACAGACAGAAAGACAGACACACAGAGAGAGAGAGAGAGAGAGACAGAGAGAGAGAGGGATCCACAGTGATATTCCTGAAGCTGGCACAATTAACAAAGTTAAAAGTTCATTTTAAATTCTATTACGAAAACTTAAAATTTGTTCACCGGCTGTCTCATTTTACCAATACAAACAGACCCAGATCAACCAGTTTTCCTGTTTTTGCCTTTCCCGAAGGAAAAGAAGGTCACAGTTGCTGGTAGAATATTTCTTCTGAACCACTGGTCCAGACAGTCCCCTTCTCATCAATCTTCCATGACCTAACCCTATTACCTCCAACGGAAGTTTGAACTCCCCTACCCTGCATTCAAGGCTCTCAACCATGGGTAGCCATATCCAAGCTTCTGCCATTTTGCTCATTTTCATCCATTCATCTGTTCCAGACACATTGGCTCATTCTCTGCCCCAGTCCCACAAACACACTATGAGATCCTATCTTGGTGGCCCTCCCCTGAGCCTGTGACAGATAGCAGCTACTGAGGCAGCCACAACATTAACAGACACAGAACTTCTCTTCTCCCCCCACCTCCAATTCTCTCTTACAAACTTCCCACCTTCCTTCTAGGCAGTCAGGCCCATGATCTCATGACTTGACTCCTCATCTGTACTCATCCCCCATAGCCAAGCTGTTGTAAGAGTTCCCAATATCTCTCCTTGTACCCCCATCTTTCCTCTTATGCTGCCCCCTCCCTAGTCCTCTAGGCTAGCTTCTTTCTCCTCCCTTCCCCTCCCCTCCTCTCCTCTCCTCTCTGCAGGTCTACTTATGTCTCCATGTCCCTCCAACTCAACATACACATACTTAATAAACTTCAATAGCTCCCTATGATCAAATAAAGATGCTCCTGTTGAGTGTTTAAAGTGTTTCACCACTGTGCTCAGAGTGCTTTCCACTTTCTCAGACCTGGTCTGCCATTCAGGCCTGATTGCCATTCCTTGAATCACCATCCTTTGGCTCTTGTTCCAGGTTGTCCCCCTACAGCCTGCTCCCAGCCTGGGATGCCATCCATCCTAACCTTGAGGATTCTTCATTTCTCTGGCTTCCTTCAAGGCTCAGCTCAAGGAAATTGTCTATGGGAGATTGTTCCTGGAGCTCTCCCTGCCCCTCATCCCATCCCAGTGCTAGATCTTTCCATCTTCTCTCTCTCTCTCTGTCTCTCTCTCTGTTTCTCTCTCTCTGTCTCTGATGTACAAAGGCTTTTACACATTGTGTCCCCCATTAGAAAATGAGCTCCTTAAAAGTAGGGATTTTTTCTGACTTTCTGGCGGTCTTCAGCTGACTAGCACAGGGCCAGTCGTAGAGGACATTGTTATTCAATATATGTTGGTCAATGAACTGACAGCAAGAAAAAGAAAGTGTGGTCCAGTGGAAATCACCCTCCCTTTGGATAGGAGTCCTCGAACTAGCTCTACTAGTGACTCCCACATGCCCTTGGCCAAGTCATTTTAATACTACAGGTCTTGATTTCCTCATCTGTAAAATGGGAGGACTGACCTCAATGTCTTCTGAGGTACCTTTCAGCTGATCCCTAGAAATATCCCTTCTGAAGTTTTTTTATTTTCATTTTTATTTATTCTTATTTTCATACAAATAATGTTTTTATACATTACTAAAATGTTCTTGTTTAAGAGTAAACATATACCCCCTCCCCCCAAAAATATAGACCTGCATGAGCGATCAAGTAAAGGGGAGAGAAAAAATTAAAATTAAAAAAATAATAATAATTGTAGGTATTGCAAAGCACTTTCTGTCCTCCATTTATCTCAGTTGAGTCCTGGAAGGGAGGCTGGAAAACCATTAACATCCCTGTTTGTCCCCTGGACCTATGTTTCACTGGTGAAAGAAACTCCTGAGTGGGAGAGGTCGGTCTCTCTAAGCAGACCAATACCTTCTTCTGTGACTATTAACCTTAAAGCATCTTAGGGAAACAAAGATTAAACTTACCCAGGGTGACGTAGTCAGGATATATCAGGGCAAGACTTGAACACAGTTCCTCTTGAATCTTTTTTTTTTGTTCATTTTTTGTTTTTCAGTGGAATGGGGTTAAGTGACTTGCCTAAGGTCACACAGTTAGGTAATTATCAAGTGTCTGAGGCCAGGTCCTCCTGACCCCCCCAGGCTGGTGCTTTATCTATTGCATCACCTAGTTGCTCCAAATCTTTTTCTTTATTATCCAAATATTTTATTTGTTTTTCCAACTACAAACAATAGTTTTTAATCAATCATTTTTGCAAGATTTTGAGGTTTACAATTTTTCTCCCTTCCTCTCCCCCCAATAGAAAGCAATCTGATATAAGCTCAATATTTATAACCATGCAAAACATAGATCAAACTTGAATGTGTTGTAAGAGAAGAATCAGATCCAAATGGAAGAAAAAACATTAGAGATAACAAAATGACATATACATAAGGCAACTTCTAGAGATTGAAGATAATAAGCTTTGGTCCTCATTTAAACTCCAGAGTTCCTTCACTGGATATAGATGGTATTTTCTACCACAAATCTTTCAGAATTATCTTTATTATATTGCTTAAATGAACTAGTCCATCATGGTTGACCATCACCCCTTGTTGTAGTTATGTGTATAATGTTCTTCTGGTTCTGCTCATTGATGCATCCATTAATGCAAGTCTTTCCAGGCTTTTCTGAAACCTTGTCCTTCTTCATAATTTCTTATAGAACAATAGTATTCTATCACATACATTTACCACAGTTTGTTCAGTCATTCCCCAATGCATGGGCATCCCCTTAATTTCCAATTCTTTGCCACTACAAAAAGTGCTGCTATGAATATTTTTGTACAAGGGATGTTTTTACCCTTTTTCATCCTCTCTTCGGGGTATAGGCCCAGTAGTGGTATTGCTGGATCAAAGCATATACACATTTTTATTGCCCTTTGGGCATAATTTCAAATTATTCTCCAGAAAGGTTGGATCAATTCATAACTCCACCAACAATGCATCAGTGTCCCAGATTTCCCATATCCCCTCCAACTTTGATCATTATCCTTTCTAGTCATATTGGCCAATCTGTTCCTCTTGAATCTTAAACCTGCTATGGCTCACTGTCTCTGATCATTTGACAGATAAGGAAATCAAGGTGTTGAGTATGACTTAGAAATGTTCACACAGCTAATAAATGGGCAATATAATCATCAACAATAGTTACAAACATTAATTATGTTCCTACTGTGTACTAGACACTGCCCTAAGACCTGAGGAGGCAAGGAAAAACACACTCCCTGCTCTTAAGGAGCGTACATTCTGATGGAAAAGAAAATGTGCAAACAGTGGTGTACATACAAGATAATAATAATAATATAATAATAATAATAGTGATAGTTAACATTTATTCTTTGTTATAAGGGATGACTTTCTGGTTGGGGTACAAGGGGAAATTTAGGTCATATAAGATATCAATAAAAGATATCAATCAAAATGATTTTAAATTACATATGTGACAAAAGAATGACTGAGTTTGGGGCTACACATATACAATTTCAGCTGCTGGGGAAACTGAGGCTGGTGGATCTCGAGTTCAGAAATTCTGAGCTTCAGTTGGGTTAAAGTAGATTGGCTTTCTGTGCTAAGTCTAGCACCAATATGGTGAATTCCTGGGAGGAAATGGGATCTAGGGAGAAATCAAGGGGCCTGAGTAGGGGCAAACTGACCCAGGTTGGAAAAGAGGGATGGTCAATAGTGAATTTGGGAAGTGGCACAGTGGATAGAGCCTCAGACCTCAGAGCCTCAGACATTTAATAAATTACCTAGTGGTGTGACCTTAGGCAAGTCACTTAACTCTATTCCCTTGTGGAAAAAAAAACAAAAAAAATAGTCAATTTGGATTCTGGAGTAATTTCTGTATGTCCAACCTCATGATGAAGGATAATGGAAGCTCATTAAAACCTAACTAGTTAAATAAAAGGATAAAAGCTTCTAGAAGGCAAGGGTTGCCTTGCTCACTTATAGTTGCATCTATAATACCAAGTATAGGGCCTGAATTTAATAAATGTGCTCTCTCCCTTTCTCCCTGCCCCTCAGTCTTCTTATCTCTGTCTGTCTGTCTCTCTCTTCTCTCCCTCCTTTTTCTTTCCATCCTTTCTTTCTCTCCTCTAGTCTCTTACGTCCCCCAATTAAAATATGAACCTATAATCTTACATGAGTGACTTTAGGCAAGTTACTTTACAACTCTGTTTCTTAGTTTCCTTACCTATAAAAATAAGGGAAATAAACTAGATAGACCCTGAGGATCCCTCCAGGTCTAGATCTAGAACCCATCCTATGACCAGTTGACTTCTGAGGTCCTGTCCAACCAAGAACTGAGATTTCTATGATAATTTGCCAAGGGGACTGTTTTAATTTGGCCTTTTTCAGATGAAAGTGCTAACAAGGCCAGTCAAGAACCAGATGAGAAGAGACAAAGCCAAAGTTCCAATTCCCTCTCTGATTTGATAAGCAGCTCCTGGATAACTGAGAGTTGACGCCATTCACAGATTGAATCTCATTGGTTGACCTATGTAATAGACTATGTTTGTCTTGTCAGCACCTTGAGACCCTGGAGCGATGAGACAGTGATGGTCACCATATGGAAGCAGATGCTTCTGAAAGCAGTTAGTTCCTGCCTTTGTGTTTGCCTCCCCATGGAGCTGAGGTCCCCATTCCCAGCCTCCTCCATTTGGCCAGTGTCCACAGCCATGAAGGCCTCCTGACAAAGGACTCATTCTTGTACTTGCCTCTTGTCTCTCTTCAACTGTCCCTCTGACCTGGGAAGGGATGGCTGCTGAACAGGCCAGAGTGGGTGGATGAGCTCATGGGCCTGCATAGTGGAACAAGAGAACTGACTCTCCTCCTTCCCTCCCCTCCCCTCCCCTCCTCCCTCTCTCTCTCTCTCTCTCTCTCTCTCTCTCTCTCTCTCTCTCTCTCTCTCCTCTCTCCTCTCTTCTTCTCTCCTCTTTTCTCCAGGGTTTTAGTCATTCTCCCATATTGCTGATTAGGAGTGGTTTCATTGTCCACCATCATGGCACACAGCCATCAAGCCTTGGAAGGCTAAGCTCTCCAGGTCCTCTGGTCCAACTTAAAGAGTGCAGAGAAAGCCCTGAGACCTGGAGTCATCCCATCTGAATGTCTAACTTTGTGTTTGCATTCCTGGCCTGCCTTTATTTATTTTTTAAAAACATGCTCTGCCCTGGGACCCCTGGGTCTATTTTGCTCTTCTTATAGCCTCAAGGTTAACCTTGACCAGGTCTGGAAACAAATGGCTTTCCTGTCTTCCACTCCTTAAGACTTTCCCTCCACTGGGTCCTAACTTCAATAAACAAACATCCGTGAGTGTCACTTCCCAATGACCTGTTAGAAGCATGTGACTAAACAACTCCAGAGGAATCCAGACTTCTTTATTTTTATTTATTTCACCCAGATCTGTGAGTCATTGGTATTTGGAGTTCCAGGGTTGCTCTGATGGAGGTCAACACCCACTCTCTAACAGTCTTGGAGAGTTGCCCGGAGGTCCTTAAATGATTTGTTCAGGATTCCAGGGCCAATATCCAGCTGAAGCAGGACTCGAACTCAGGTCTTGCAGTCTCTGAGGCCAACTCTCTTGCTGCTTTTTTTTTAGGTTTTTGCAAGGCAAACAGGGTTAAGTGGCTTGCCCAAGGCCACACAGCTAGGTATTTAAGTGTCTGAGACTGGATTTGAACCCAGGTACTCCTGACTCCAGGGCTGGTGCTTTATCCACTATGCCACCTAGCAGTCCCTGTCTTCTTTCTATAGAAGAGGTAAAGTGCCAGAGTCCAGAGACTGATGAGAAAATGAACTTGGGGAGGGATTCAGGATTCAGCATAAAAAAATTGGGAGGGGAGCCCATCTCTTTTTCCTGAAACATCTTTATTTATTTTCATAGCCAGTATTCATGAAAGCATTGAATGTTAGAAATGGAAGGATCCTGAAAGATCACTTAGTGACCTGGGAGATGTGAACTTGTATCTTTAAAAACATGTTTTGATAATTTTTTTTTGATAATTGACTTTCTTTGTAATCCTGTTTTATGCATTTAAAAACATTGTTCCAAGAAGAAGTGGGCTTCATCATATTTCATTTTGCACTACTGAACTGATCAGTGGTGTCTGTCAGGAGGTGGGTAGTGTGGGACCTGACCCCACCATCCTATCACTTGTGAATTCTCTCCCCTTGTTCCATTCTAGTCTAAACTCCCCAGTTAATCCGGTCTTGTTACCCACTTGCCTGAAATGACGAGAAGCCCAGAATAAAATGGCAAATGTCCTATTTTACAATCTGATTGAAAACTATCTCAACAACAATATCTTGGGTTAAATGAACCAACAAATATGTTGTAAGCTCTGCCCCAGAGCCCTGGAAACGGACACCCTATTCCCACTCTTCATTCCCCTGGACTTTATGTAAGCACTTCTTTCTCCCTAAACTGTGTGACTCTACTTGAGTGGGAGAGCCACTCTTGCTGGCAAACTCAGTAAACTTTGCATTGGTTTAAAATTTGGTCCACTTCATTGGTTAGTCCCATCCCTCCTCAGTAGCATGTTTCATCATTGGTCCCTTGTTATCATGGTAGTTGTGGTTAGGGTTTGCGTTAAACAACAGTCCTAAGTCTTTCAGAGTTACTCATTTTTATAATATTGCTGTTGTTGTAGAAATTGGTCTCCTGGCTCTGCTTGCTTCACTGAATCAGTTCTGTGGGAAATATTTTGCTTGACTATGCACATTTGTTACAAGGGTTTCTCTTTTCTTTTTTAAATGGGGGAAAGAGGGAGGAAGAAAAAATAATTATGGGAAAAAGAAAGACAAAAGCCATATGTACAAGTCCATTATTGAACACAGAGTATGGTAGACTTCCTAAAGAAACCTTCAGGAATATCTAGTCTATAGCAACCAACCAACAACTTAGCAATATTTTTGGATAAGTAGTCATTTTGCCGATGCCCAAAGACCAGGAATGATACTACTGCCAGAGGTGACCCATTTTGCTTTGGAATAATCATTGTGTTTAGGAAAATTTTCCTTGTATTGAGCTGATATCTGACTCTCCAACTTCTGTACTTTTCTCCTGCTTCTTCCCCTAGGGTCAAATCAAACAAGGAGGACAGTGTTATTCATCGGGGACAACTCTGAACTTGGAGTCATGAGATCTGATTTCAAATCTCCTCATTTCAGTTCCCTTATCTTTAAAACAAGGTGGTTGGGAATGGATGAGCTCCAGGTCTAGGGTTATGATTCTAATTTACGATGATCCTCTCCCATGTGACAGTTCTTTAGATACTTGAAGATGGTTGTTATGTTCCCTACTCCTAAGTCTTTTCTTTCACAGGTTAAACATCTTTGGTTCTTCCAATGGCATTCTATAAGCATTCTACATAGCTAGGTGTATAGTAGATAGAATGCTTGGCCTGGAATTAGGAAGATCTGAATTTAAATCTGACCTCAGATATTTATTAACTGTGTGACCCTGGGCAAGGTTCCTTGACCATAAACACCCCTCTCCTAGTGTTGTGAGGAAAATATATTTGTAAGGCATTTTGTAAACCTTACTCAACATAATTTATAAATGCTATTTATGATGATGATTATGTAGATATATTTCAACTTGTCAATGTCTCTTTGAAAATGTGGCACCCCAAACTAAACACAATATTCCCTATGTGGTTTGGTTAGGGAGAGATTACCTTCCTTGATCTAAATACTAGGCTTCTGTCACAACAACCTAAGAGTCCAGTAACTTATTGTTATTGTTATTATTATTAATTATTATCATACTGTATAACACTATTGATTCAGGTTGAGCTTATGGTCCACTAAGTTATATAGGTATTTTCTTATGGTACCCTTGTACAGTTAATTTTTTGACTCCAAGGGACTTTACGTTTGTCCAGACTAAATGTAATTTATTAAGATCTGAGCTACCATTTTAGCCTATCAAAATCTTTTGGGGATAGCTATTCTTTCTCTCTCTTTTTTTTAGGTTTTTGTAAGGCAATGGGATTAAGTGGCTTGCCCAAGGCCACACAGCCAGGTAATTATTAAGTATCTGAAGCTGGATTTGAACTCAGGTCCTCCTGACTCCAGGGCTGGTGCTCTATCCATTGCACCACCTAGCTTCCCCGATACCTATTCTCTTAACACATGTATTTATCGTTCTTCTTGGTTTCATGCCACCAGTAAATTTGAAAACCATGCCAACCTATGACTTTATCCAAGTCATTGATAAAAGGGGTTAACCAGGTCAGTTTCAAGAACGCAGGCTTATAATACTTTACTATAAGTCTCCCCTTACCATAATCCTCCCTTTGGTGGGGGTTTAGAGGGGCTAGATATATGAATGTGCCAGTATATCACAAAGCCTGGTTTTAACCTTCAGCTCTGACTCCGTGTCCTTACCTCTGCCTTTTTCCTTAGCTTCCTTCAGGATTCAGCTCAAATCCCACCTGTGGTAGATCTTTCTGTTTCTTCTAGATGCTAGAACCTTTCCTTCTCAGATTATCTCACTGGACGCAGATGATTCTGAAGGAGAAAGTGAGGCTAATAATTTAGCACTGCATCCCTCACTCAGTTCCAATTCATGTGATTGTCATGGCATCACCTCCTTGATGTTGTGGGCTTCTTCGAATTGAAGGGCAAAAAATTATTATTCCACCTACTCTGTATATAGATTTATATGTAATTTATGTGTTGTGTCTTCCACAAAAGTGTAACCTCCTTGAGGTCAGTTTTTTGCCTTTCTTTGCTGACTGACTGCGCCATCACAAAAAGCATAAAATTGGTCAATGTGAAGTTTCCCTGTAGATATATGTAGATGCACATGTGTTGGTCTGAGTAGATGTGTGTGAATGAAGACAATTGGGTCATAAGCAGTGAAAAGCAGTTCATAAATGGAAGGAGGATTAATTCAGGCCAACAGAATATTTTCTTTCAGGGAAATAGTCAAGGAATGATCTTGAGAAATTATATTTGGGGCATCAGGGCTATAATTCCTCACATTCTCTGGCTCTTACACCTACTAGTGGGTACTGTATAGCAGCCTTTGATCCTCTGCAGATGACATCAAATGCTCACAATAATGAGTACTGATAATTACATAACAAAGATGAAAAGGGACAAATTGAAGGGAGGAGCAAACACTGTTGCTTTGGGCTAGAGAATTTAGATGGCTGTCTGACTGGCTCTCAAAGGCTACC
The DNA here is from genome assembly GCF_037893015.1 of Macrotis lagotis. Lineage (NCBI taxonomy): Eukaryota > Metazoa > Chordata > Mammalia > Peramelemorphia > Peramelidae > Macrotis > Macrotis lagotis. The sequence continues at coordinate 177,643,278 of NC_133665.1, forward strand.
AGGATAATTTCCCAAGTACTTAGCAGATGTCAATTGGGAGAGAAAAAAATTGGGAGGCAACTTCTCTGAGGGAAATGTCTATCAACCAAACTGATTGGAGATAAGGGTAAGCATATGTCAAAACAGAGGACCACCAACGAGCTGAGGATCCAGAGGGGCCTGGAAGGAATCCAGCTGGTAATAGGAGGAGGAGAACACAAAGAGAGGAGACCAGAGCCAGGAAATTGCCAATGACCGACATGTGTCAGAAAAGGATGGTTTCATCCCTCTGGTTCATTTATTTTGTGATGCCTATCTTTAAAATGTTTAAATTGAAAACAAAACTCTTTTAAAAATATATAGAGGGCAATAGTTTAGATTTTTTATTGGTTTTCAGATTCAAACAGGGGAAGAAATAAATGCAGATTTTCAATTGAGGTGTGATCATTAGACAACAATGAATGTATTAACTATTAAAAATCAATCTAAACAAGCAAAACATTAGACTATTGAGGTTTATGGAAATTATATATACACAAAATATATCACTATATACATATTTATAAACTATGAATTATTGTATTATGTATTACATAATAATATAAGATATATTATATAGCATATAATATTGTAATTACATACAAAATATAAAACTGTAATATATTATATAATTGTGTATGATATAGACATAATTTCCACATCTATAACATGTCAATATAGTTTACAAATTGCATTGTATTTTGATATAATGTAAATATATATTTAAATTCAGAAAAGATTTATAATTTCTTGGTTTGGGGAATTCTTTCTAGTAAACTAATAACTTGGCAGATAATTCTTGAGAATCTGTCCAAGGTTCAAAGATGTTTAGTGTTCTCAAGACTAGTGAATGTCAGAGAGGCTATGTGAATCCAGACTTCATATCCAACACATTCTATAAAAAATTCTCCTCTCCTCTCCTCTCCTCTCCTCTCCTCTCCTCTCCTCTCCTCTCCTCTCCTCTCCTCTCCTCTCCTCTCCTCTCCTCTCCTCCCCCTCTCCTCTCCTCTCCCCTCCCCTCCCCTCCCCTCCCCTCCCCTCCCCTCTCCTCTCCTCTCCTCTCTTTCCTTCTGTTCTCCCTCTCTTTTCCTCTCCCCTCCCCTCCTCTCCTCTCCTCTCCTCTCCTCTCCTCTCCTCTTCTCTCTTTCCTTCTGTTCTCCCTCTCTTTTCCTCTCCCCTCCCCTCCTTCTCTTCTCTTTTTTCTTCCCCTCTCCCTATCAACATTTTATATGTAAAATACAGTCCAATATTCTACATATATAAAATCTAATATATATTTAACATTATACATGGTTCAACGATCTAATGTAATATATAATGCAGTCATATATGTATATATATATGCATATGTGTAAATATATATCTCCACACACAACTATATACTTGTTTCCTCAGCACTGGGTGGGTGTTGATGTGAGTGGATTTTTCTTTTTATTAACAAATAGTCAGTGAGCTTATGACTTAGTTGAAAAGCCCTAAGGAATTACTCGAGGCACTTAAAAATAAAATGACTAGCCCACAGTGACATAAAAAATATGGCACATAGGATTAGTACAAATGTCTACTCTTTCTATTTTACTTCTTAATTGGGTAAATAGATGGACGCCTGGAAATATTCTCTGGTCCTGGAACATCTTTCTCACTCTTCCCATGCCTACAGCAGTTCTCTTGCTGATCCCAGATACTTCATCTCCACTCTCTTATACCAAGTGCCTGCCTGGACATCTTTCTCTTCCTCCTCATCTTCACATATCTGGTTACTCCAATGATAGAGAGCAGAAACAAAAAAATGTCTCTGAAAGAATCTGATAAAAGAATGAGTGAAAGAATGCCTAGTTTAATATGATGAGGCCTAGGAGATTAGGAACAGGAGTTTCCATAGAACACCTCACCTTCTATTATCAGCATAGACCAAAAGTTTGGGAACTAGGATGTCCAAAGACCAAAACCCTACCAGTTTTCAATGGCAAAACTAAGTAGAAATGTTTTTTGATTTGAATGGATTTTCTAGATGTTCAAGATGCAAATAATTCAGTTTAGGGAAGTCATGAGCTACATTTTTTTTTCATGCTGAATTTAGTTTTCTAACTAAAAGTAATCATTAATGTCTATCTACCAGCTAATATAATCATGAAATTAATAAAATCGTTTCTATATTGACATTTCTGTTCTCAATCTAATTAAAAAAACAATTGTCTTCATTAGAATTGAACCAAAAGGGTGTTGTTGTTTTTAAACAAATTTTGGGACTTGGAGAGCCAAGATGGTCAAATGAGGCAGAAAATTGTCTGAGCTTCACCAAATTCCCCTCCAAAAAAAACTTATATTAATGCCTTAAAATTAATTTGGGAATGGTGAAACAGTTTTATAGTTTAAAACAACTTGAAGGGTGAGCAAAAAGGCCTGTCTCACTGCAACTGGGAGAGGAATCCAGTCTCATGCAGGTGGAAAGCAAAGGAGTTAAGATTATAACAAAAGTATCAGCTACTCAGCAAAAGTGAATATATTTCCCTCAGGGAGAAAGTGGATATTTAATGAAATAGAAGACTTTCAAACATTATTAAAAGACCAGAGCTAAACAAAAAATTTGGACTTCAAATACAAGACTCAAGAGAAGCATAAAAATGGTAAAAAGGAAAAAGAAAATAAGAGATTTAATAAGATTTAATTTCTACTTGGGAAGATATTTGTAACTCAAGAAATTTATCACTATTAGAACGTTAGAGTATACACAGACAGAGGTGCAGATTTAAGTTGATTATGATGGGATGATATCCAAAAAACAAAAAACCACAACAAAATTAAGGGGTGAAAAAGAAAATTGCACTGGGAGAGGAGAGAATGGAAAATCATAATGGGGTAAATTATCTCACATAAAAGAGGTACAAAAGAATTTTACAATGGAGGGGAAGATGAGGGTGGTGGCAGACAATGCTTGAACTTACTCTAATTGAAATTAGCTCCAAGAAGGAATAACATACAAATTCTTATGTATAGAAACCTATCTTACCTCATTGGGAAGAAAGAAGGGATAGAGAAGGGATAGAGAAGGGAGGGGGATTGATAGAAGGGAGGGCAAATTGGGGGAGGAGGTAGTCAGAAGTAAAACTAGTGAATAGAATCTATTATGTTTCAGTTGAAGTATAAAGAAATTCAGAAGTAGAAAACATGTGCTCATAAAAAACAAAAGCAAAACTAAAAAGTGATAAGGAAGGAAACTATATCTTCATAAAAGGTTCCACAGACAATGAAGTAATAATTATAAACATATACTCACAAAAGGTATAGTATCTAAATTTTTAAAGGAGAAGTTAAATGAATTATGGAGGAAATAGACAATAAAGCTATACTAGTGAGGGATCTCAATTTTATCTTCTCTAAACTAGATAAACATAACCAAAAAATATACAAAAAGTTAAGGATGTGACTATAATTTTCTTTAGTTGAGATGTGAAAGACTGAAGAAAATTGAATGGTAATATAAAGGAATATATTTTCTCAGTATCACATGGCACATACACAAAAACTGACCATGTATTAGGACATAAAAATGTCACAACCGAATGCTGAAAAGCAGAAATATTATATTAATCATTTTTAGATCACAGTTCAATAAAAATTACCTTCAATAAAAGGCAGTGGAGATATAGATTAAAATTAATTGGAAACTTAACGAATCCTAAAGAATAATTGGGTCAAAGAATTAAAAAATGAAATAATAAATTATTTCACTAAAGAAAATAATGAGCAACATACCAAAATTTATGGGATACAGCCAATGCAGTACTTAGGGGAAATTTTATATTTCTAAATGCATACATCAAAATAGAGAAATAGCAGATCAATGAATTGGGCCTACTATTAAAAAAGCTAGAAAAAGACCAAATTAAAAACTCCCCAAGTATCAATTAAAAATCCTTAAAAGAAGAGGAAAGATTAATAAAATTCAAAGTAAGAAAACCATTGAAATAATAAATAGAACTAGAAACTGGTTCTATGAAAAAATCAATAAAATAGATAATCCACTGGTTAATTGATTAAAAAACAAAGAAGCAAATTATCAGTATCAAAAATGAAAAGGATTATCATACCAACAGTGAAAAGAATTTTAAAACATTTATTAGGAGCTTTAAAATCACAGCAAGCATTATTTGTAGGGAGGAAAATCTAAGATCAGAGGTGAAGCAAGGATGCTCATTATCACCACTGTTATTCAATACTGCACTAGAAATGCTAGCTGTACTATTAAGAGAAGAAAAAAAATGGAAGGAATAAGAACAGGCAACAAGGAAACAAGATTATCACTCTTTGCAGGTGATATGATGATATACTTAGAGAATCAACTAAAAATACCAGTTGAAATACTAAACAACTTTAGCAAAGCTCCATAAATCATCAGTGTTTTCACATACAACTTCCAGCAGCAAGAGATAAAAGAAATTTCATTTAAAATAATTGAAGATAATATAAAATACTAGGGAATCTACCTGCCAGAACAAACCCATGAACTAAATGGATACAATTGCAAAACACTGTTGACACAAAAAAGTCAGATATAATCATATGGAAAAATACTAATTACTTATAGATAGATCATAACAATATAATAAAAATGATAATTTTACCTAAATTAATATACTTTTCCCAATATCATACTAATCAAACTGCCAAAAATTATTTTATAGGGCTAGAAAAACTAATAACAAAATTCATCTGGAAGAACAAAAACAAAATTAAGGAATTCATAAAACTAAAAGAAGTTTACCAGATCTCAAACTATATTATATTATGGTAAACATCAAAACAATCTGGTACTAAGAAATAGAGTGAAGCAGTGGAATAGAGTAGGTCCACAATATATTGTATAAATGACCATAGTAATTTAGTGTTTGAAAAAACCCAAAGATCTTAGCTTCTAGAACAAAAAAGGTCATTATTTAACAAAAACCACTGGGAAAACTGGGAAACTATGGCAAAAACTACATAGAGACCAACATCTCACAACATATGCCAAGATAAATTCAAAGTGACTATATGATTTAGACATAGAGTGATACTATAAACAAATTAGGGGAACATGGAATTGTTTATCTTTCAGATTTATGGATAAGTAAATGATAAGAATTTAGAACCAACAAGAAGTAGAGACATTTACAAACATAAAATAGATAATTTTGATTATATTAAATTAAAGAGATTTTGCACAAAGAAAATGAATGTAACCAAAATTAGAAGGAAAATGGAAAACTTGAAAAAATTTAACAATAATTATCTCTGATAAAGGTCTCATTTTTCAAATATATAAAGATCTAAGTCAAATGCATAAGAATACAAGTAATTCCTCAATAGATAAATGGCCAAAATAAATGAATAGGCAGCTTTCAGAAGAAGGAATCAAAGGTATTTATATGAAAAGATGCTCTAAATTACTACTGATTAGAAAAATGCAAATTAAAGCAACTCTGAGGTACCACCTCACACCTATAAGATTGGTTAATATGACAGAAAAGGGAAATGATAAATGTTGGAGGGGGTGTAGGAAAACTGGAACACTAATGCATTGTAAGGAAGTTGTATATTTCATCCAACCATTCAGAAGAACAATTTATAACTATGCCCAAAGGAATGCATACCTTTTGATTCAACAATACCACTACTAGGTCTGCATCCCAAACATATAAAAAAAGGTAAAAGGTCTTATTTGTCCAAAAATATTTTTATCAATTTTTTTGTGGTTAAGAATTGGAAATTAAGGGGATGCCTATTAATTTGGAAAGACTGAACATGTTGTACTATTTGATCATCATGGAATAATATTGTACCATAAGAAATGAAAAGCATGATGCTTTCAGAAAAACCTGGAAAGAGTTACATGAATTGATGCAGAGTGAAATGAGCAGAACCAGGAGAATATTGTATGCAGCTTCTCAGAAATACAGTGACCCAAGACAATCCCAAAGGATTCATGATGAAAAATGCTATCCACCCTCAGAGAAAGAACTTTTGGAGTCTGAATATAGACAGAAGCATACATACTCCCTCCCTCCTTCTTTGCTTCCTTCCTTCTTTTCTTCCTTCCTTCCCTTTTACAAAGTAATTAATATGGAATTTTTTTTCATGATTGCATAAGAATAATTTATATCAGATTGCTTACCCTCTCAGGGAGGGGAGAAGAGAGAGAGAGATGGAGAGAGTTTGGAATTTAAAACATAAAAAAGTTAACATTTGTTTTTGCCTGTAATTGGGGAATTTTTTTTGAAAAAAAAATCAGCTTTGGGGCAAAGACTTGGACAGAAGAACAATTTAATAAACAACTAGTATTTTCATTCACTACCAAAACTTAAAAAATAGAATAGCTATTTGTTAAATTAGTAAAATCCTTGGGATAGTAGAAAAAAAATTTCTTTTATTTTTCAGATTTTTTTAGTTTATTGGAGGAATAGAATGAGTAACTATGTTACATAATGAAGTTCTCAAATGAATTGATTTTTCTGTTATTGGCATCATTCATGATCTCATCATTCATGTGATCTTTCATCTTTTATATATTTTGTCAATAATCACTCATAAGCACCTTAGGAAATATTTTCAAAGTTTTTTTAGGTCAGATTTTGATTAAATAAATATGATGAACTCCACTGTAGAAAATGTCTTCATAAATAAAGATCATCAACTAATCTAAAACTTAAAATCTTAAAGTATTGCTAGGGGGAACTGAGGAACTTCAATCAATCAACAATAATTTATTAAGTTTCTGCTAAATGATAGTCACTGGTCTAAGCACTGGAAATACCAAGGTAAAAATGAAATCTTCCCTACTCTCAAGCAACTTATCGTCTATCATCTGGCCCATAGTGATACAATGAGTGTCAGAAAGAACACTTGAAGCCTGGTCTTCTTGCTTCTATGACCACCATCGCTCCATATTAGTCTCATTCTTAATTGCTAATTATAAACTCAATATGATGCTATCAATACTATGAATAGGGTGATATAGCAACCCCTTAAATTTGAGTGCAATCTTAGGCTGTGCTATGGGAGGTCAAGCACCCAGAATGATACAGTTTAGTGTCTCACTACATTCTATTTTGATTAAATACATCAAGAGAACAGCTTTTCTCAGAAGAAAATTGATAATGGGGAGAGCATCTAGGGGAGGGTCCTTGAGATCATGCCATATAAGAATCATTTGAAGGAACTAAAAACAATGGGTAGAGGCTTTGGAGAGGCAAATTTGGGTTTGATATGAAGAAAAACTTCCTAACAAAGCTTGGCCAAAGTAGAATGGGCTGCTTCAGGAGGTCAATTCGGATGGAAAAGGTCTTCAGGCAGACTCTGGGTATCGGTGCTCGATGATTTTGTAAAGGGTGTTCTTGGTCTTGACTCATTGAACTCCAAAGTCCCTTTCAACTCTGAGAGTCTGTGATTTTGTGAAAATCTCAGTTCAAGATTCAACCTTCTCTAGCTGTGTGCTCCTGGGCAAATCCCTTAACCTCTCTGACTCTTTTCTGGGAAATGGAGATTACAATACTTGTGCAGCCTCTCATAGATTTGTGGTTAAGGCAATTACTTTGTAAATCAAAGGCCCTACTAAAAATTTTCAAAAAGCATTAAGGATGTAAAAATCCCACTTGATTTGAATAACCTGAACTTCCAGCTTAGCACACTGAGCCAAACTTGGTCCAAAGAACTGGATAATCAGACCCTCATTAGGAGTTCTTAGCACATCAAAGAGATGCTTCAAAACCAAACAATTGACTTTGAGAATCAAAGTGGGGTGTCCCAGAATGGAATGCCTTTAACTCCTCAGGAGCTAGGCAAGTAAAGCAAAGACTTTCATATTTTTTTTCTCTCTCTCTATCCTATGTCTGAAAGGTAAACTTTTGTTATCTGATTTCTCTCCTCAGAGAGGAAAACAAGGTGGAATAAAAAGAATTTGACCCCACTGTTTAACTTTCCATCTCAAACTCCTAGGTCTTTATCCTGGATTGTTTGGTCTAATTGCCATCCATTTTGTGTGATTGGAGAAGATCTATGTAATTCTCAGAGATTTAAGCTTGGTCCACCTGTATCAGTGGACCTGTCATTTCTGAGGACAGTCTTTTTCTTTAGTAAAGCAGCTAGTCCGTCACTGAGTTAGCAAGTATTTGCAAGAAAAACACCCCCTGCCCCAATAACTTTTTTTTAGATTTTGCAAGGCAATGGGGTTAAGTGACTTGCTCAAGGCCACACAGCTAGGGAATTATTAAGTGTCTGAGGTCACATTTGAACTTGGGTACTCTTGATTCCAGGGCTGGTGCTCTATCCACTGTGCCACCTAGCTGCGCCCCCCCCCCCCCCAAAATAACTTTTTTTCCCTCATCCTTGATGTGAAATAGTATGGAAAAGGCAAGGAAATTCCAGGCAAATTCTACCTTCCTTTCTCACACTAGCTTCAGACCTCAAATGGGAAAGTGATAGTCAGGAATTTCAACATGAACTTATGTGACTTCACAAAGGAATACATTCACAGAAGCTCCTTCTGACAGTCATGGATTGACAGCATAAGAATGGAGGTGAAGTGTGGTCATTTTCCCCTCCTTCACTCTCACATGAGGGAAATTGCAAAATATATAAGGAACTCAACAGGTGATTTCATTGATCTAGGACACTCCCAGGTGAGGAAAGGCTACTAATTCAGATTGCTCCCTATTGTTTAGTTAATCTTAGACTAGAGATATCAATCATGGGGTCCTAGGGTGGCATGCTGCCTGCAACTGTCCTGTATGCAGCCTGAACCAGATCAAAATGTAGTTCTTATCTGAGATTAATGTGTTAATGTATTGGGGGGGGGGAGGAAAGAAAATATAAATAGATGCAGTTTTCTAAGTCAATATGTGACCTGCAGAGATCCCACATTTAGTTGACTCTGTTTCTATTTGAGTTGGACATCACTGGCCTAGATAGAGCATTGGGAGGTGTATTGATTATTTGGGGCAGCTAGGTGGTCCAGTGGATAGAGTGCCTGAACTGGAAAGGAAGATTCTTCTTTTTGAATTCCAATCTGACCTCAGCTACTTATAGCTGTGTGATCCTGGACAAGTCACTTAATCCTGTTGGTCTCAGTTTCTTAATCTGTAAAATGAGCTGGAAAAGGAAACGGCAAACAAAGATGGGTTTTAACTTGGGTCTTACTGCTGTGAAGATGGCTTTCTATCTGCAATGCCCAACCGTTCCTCAAATACAGAAGAAGTAAAAAGTAATTTCAGAGAGAAGGAGCACCATTGGATAGGATGGAGTAGGTTAGATCAGGAAAGGGTTTCTGCGGGAGGTGACCCCTTAAAGAAAGCTAGGTTTTCCATGATGGCCATGATCTTAGAGGAGGTCATAGAAACCATTTAAAAACCAACTGAGGGGCAGTCAGGAGGACCTGAGTTGACATGTGACCTCAGACACGTAATATATTATCTAGATGTGTGACCTTGATCAAGTCACTTAACCCCATTGCTTCACCCCCCCACCCCCCAAAAAAGCAAATCAAAAAACAAAAACAGAAACTTGAAACAGTTGATGACTAAAGAGGAGGGGACACAGAACAAAATGACCTTTTTTTTAAAACACTTAAACCTCCTCACCATGTGAGAGTCAGCTGCTGAGCAGTCAGTAATTGTGAGAGACTATACTCATACAAAGGCTAGGAAGGTACCACAATAATAATTATAATATTTATATCATGATTTTACCTGCCAGATACTGTGTATGATAAGCACTTTACAATTATTATCTCATTTGATCTTCATAACAACCCTTGGATGTAAGTGCTATTATTCTTCTCATTTTACAGAAAAAGGAAACTGAGGCAAAGGCTAAGCATCTTGCCAAGGGTCTTATAGCTAGGAAATATCCGAGGTAGGGTTTGAACTCAGGTCTTCCTGATTCCAGGTTGAGCACTCTATTATGCCATATTGACAGTAACCCTGGTCCAGTAATCCTTGTAATACTTCAATTGACATGAGATACTGGATATGATTTGGGGGATACCTCTCAAAATGTCTTTCTGGTTTCTGCCATAGGGATTTCTGGAAATTTAAGCATGTGAAAACTTTCAGAAACAAAGGATTCATGGTACCTTGGTGCCTTCATTCTTTAGTGGGTTGATATTTCTCCCATTTCCTCTGTCTAACTGCCACAAGGGTCTTTGTGAATATGGCAGCTGTCAGTGTGAGCCACAGGCCTGCTACATAGCAGGTCTTTACGCAACTTCTGAGTATCTAAGTCAGTTCTTGAATATTCCAAGTTTCTTTTTTTTCTTTCTCTCTTTTTAAAGTTTTTTTGCAAGGCAATGGGGGTTAAGTGGCTCACCCAAGGCCACACAGGTAATTATTAAGTGTCTGAGGCCAGATATGAACTCAGGTACTCCTGACTCCAGGGCCGGTGCTCTATCCACTGCGCCACCTAGCATCCCCCCACATTTGTGAGATGTTGATTTGTATCAGTGGACAAAGTTCCCGCAATAGGAAATGAAGCTGTAGGTCTGTACTGTTCTTCCCCTTCCGAAAAGAATCCCCCCCCCCCAAATCCTTCAAGCTTCATGATTATGCAATGCTACATCCTGAATTTCTTTTGTTTCAGTCTTCCTAGCATCCAATGAAGCACTTGCACCCAGTAAGTTTTTTAAATAAATTCTTGCTTATTGATTAACTGGAAGTCCAGAGAGCCACTCCACCCAGCCAAATAAAGAAGTAAGAGTCAGCAGGGAAGGGTACCAGAGGGAAAAACAGAGGCCATATGTAGGAAAAACTCAGCCTCTGGATAACTGAGACTCCTCCCACAAAGTTCTTGGGTCATAGACCCCAGAGGGCTAAGATTTTCTGAATGTTTCCCTCCTTCACAATGACATCCAGGTGTGGATCTTTGTTAAGAGGCTCATGAGGGAGAGGAAATTCTCTAAAAGGGGCCAAGGGCTAAGTCCAACATCTGCACATACAGTTGTTTACTTTATTACAGACATGGTCTTGGTCCATATCAGCAGAGTATTGATGGGGAGTGCAAAAATAGCATTCCCTTCTCAAAACAAGTGTTCTCTGAAAATCCAGAAAAATTTTAATTAAGTTAAATTTCTTACAAGTAAAAATGTCTAGGAGTAGAATCTGCCCAGGTAGACTCTGAAATACCTAAAATCTCAAGGAAGAACATTGAGAAACAGTGAGGTTCAATGGAAAGAGTTCTGATTTGAAGTCAAAGAAATTGGGTTCAAATCCTCCCCCAGATATATCTTATCTTTATGACCTGCACAAGTAACTTAAATTTTCTATGCTTTACTTTCCCCATTTCTAAAATGAGGGAGTTGGATTAGATGGCCTCCAATGTCTTTTTGAGCTCTAAATCCTATCTTATCATCCACCTATTAGCTGGAAATGTCCCATAAGGTGGCAGTTAATTTGGTGAGGAACATTTGGATTATTTATGGCATATAAAAAAAACATGCATAGTATTAAACTTGAGAAGATTTCATGGCTGAAGAGGGTGACCAGGATGAATTGCTGTCTCTAAAGACCATCTGGAAGAAGGGTAAGAGCTATTGGCTCCAGAGGGCAGAGCTAGAGGCAATGGATAAACCTTGACATGTGGGTATGGGAACTTTCTAACATGTCTAATTCTCCCAAAGTGCAATGGGCTCCTTCTTGTTGGAGGAATTTGAAAAGAGAATGGATTCCCCACTGGTCATATTTCTACTCAGGGTGGATATGACAGTTGGCCTTGGAGACCCCTTCCCACTCGAAAATTCTATTGATTCTGTGTAATGCAACAAAACTCTCTTATTACCAAATCGCTATTTACTGATAAAAGCTCCAGATGAGTTGGGGGGGGGGTCGATGTGAAAAAATGGTGATATGAAGTCTGGTAATATGGATATTGCAAGCAAGAAAAAAAGAAGTAAAAAATTTAGAGATGAGTCAGATGAATGGGGACTTTTTTCAGGTTGAGGAAAAAAATTCTAATTCTCAGGCAGAGACCTCAGATCCAAGACCCATTCCCAAATGCAGAGGAATCCATCATAGACAAGAACCTCATTTTAGAGCTATAAGGTATCTCTGAGGCCTCATTTTACAGAAGAAGAAAATAAGGCATGGAAAAGTTAAGTGATTTACCCAGGTTTGCACAGATAGTAAGTATCTGAGGAAGGACAGGAACTCAGCTTCTCTCCAGTGTTCTATTCCTTGGGTGATCTGGCTAGCATAGCTTCCCTATTACTCTTAATCTAGTGAATGTCCCTCTCGCCCTTGACTCATCCTTTGAGTATCTCTCTGTGCTCTAATATCCAACCTTCCTAATTCAAACCAGCCCTTAGTGAATCTCTTTTATCCTTTTATCCTGAAGATGTTACTTCTTTAATCAAGGATATTTAAGGTGGTGCTATTTTTTGCCTTTCTTGGTATCACCAAGGGCTTAGCATATCTAGCATATAGTAGGTAATAAATGTTTATTGACTGACTGACCTGTCCTAGAGTAGCTAAGCTAGTCTTCAGCCTTCAAAAAGGCTCACTTGAGGCTGAAAGCAATACAAAAGCATTTTCCAATCAACCATCTTGGTATTTCCCCTTTGCCAACATCTATTTAGCTACTTCTCAGGTGTTCTTGCTCTTTTTGCTTTTCCTTATGTTCCTCAACTCCACCTGTTGTAAATGGGAAGTTTCTCAAGAATCTGAATGTTCAAAAGTAGGGAGGAAACTCAAAAAAGCGTGGAGAACGAGGCTACTGACGTAAATGAATAATCAAACTTTAAGAACCTACTATGGTCATAGCAAATGAACAGGCTGCTTTATGTCCACAGGAGAGGTGAAGTCAATGCAGAGAATTTCTAGAGGCAGAGTTCAAGAGGGTAAAACCAAATCAGTATTTAAATGCCTGTGAGAAAAATGAATTTTGACCTAAAGAAAAAGTGATGAGTCTTGGGGTCTAGACAAAAAAAAAAAGAAGAAAAATCTTGTTTCCCCAAGGACAAAAGGAGTAGAAATGGGATAATGTAGCAAGAAAGTTCAATCACCCACAGGCATTGTATAGACTCCAGGGCTATAGAAAAAAAACCTATTAAGAGAAAAAAATGAAACAGAAAATTTCGTGGCTTTTAAAAAAACCTTTAAATCTATATAATTCACTATTGAATAAGGTTATCATTTATTTAATCTATATTGTATTTAGTTTTATTTATGTTTTAGTAGTAGGGAGGGCATGGTGTTATTTTTCAAAAAATTTTGTTCTGTTTTTTACTGGCAAGCAGAGTGAAGATTGTTAGTTCTACCCAACCTCTTTGCTTCTGGGTTGAGATTTGCATGGACCATAGTGGCATCATGAAACTGGCAATTAATTGAAATGCATTCTCTCACCCCAAGTCAAAGAGTAGACTGAATTTATGAAGTGGTGACCTCAGGCAAAAGAAACCCTGGAATTTGAAAGTCAAACTTAAGAGACTAAATGTCTCTCTAGTTAGCTGATTGGAGTCTGACTCATAAAAGAGTTAAAATAAATGAATAGCAGCAGAAAATACCATATCAGGGATGCCAGAAGTGAACAGCACAGTGAAGAGAACAGTTCATCAAAGGATTCCAGTTTAGTGGAGAGAGCATCTTGCTTACAACACTGGACAATATGATTGTCACCAGAGTGATGCAAGCAGTTGTACTGGAAGCAAAGAAGGACTCCATCAAGAATGTAACCTAAGTTAAAATCAGTCTTTCTGGCTATTTGTGCTCTCTAGTCATATGTGTGTATATATATATATATATATATTATATATTATATATATATATATTCCCTATCCATATGTGTTCCATATGTATCTTCCCATATTATGGAGGAAGATGAAGCCTCTTGAGATGAAAGGACATATAGGCAGTAAGTAGCAAAGAAAAGATTAGCACCCAAGACCTTGGACTGAAATACAGCATTCTTTCCTCTCTGTCTACCCCCTTTACATATCTTTCTCTTTCTAGTGATATGTTAACCCATGGGAGATCTGAATACAAAGGGGGAGGGAATAGTTTATAACTTTTACTGTATATTGCTATGCTGTTTAAGTATAAATGACTAATTAGTCCATTAAGAGAAAACCAAAGGGGGCTCATGAGTATTAATTTGAGTAGATCTATACTCAAGTCTGAATTTGCAAGCTTGAAATAGCCTAAGTTAAGTGTCGTAATATAAATATAACCATCTATAAACATTTTTTGGTAGCTGGGATGAGAGATGAATATATAGGAAAAGTAAAAGGAGAAAAGATTGTAAATTCTAGGAATGTGATCTTCTGGAAAAGAAATTCTGAAATCATTGCAGATCCACATGTTTTCACTCGTGCCTTCCTGTCCTAGGTGCAGACAATAGAAAGTAATACATGACAAATTTTGGAGGGTTTCTAGCCAGAGAACTTACAGGGAAGGTTCGATGGTGAGTAGCAACAGAAATGCAAAACAATTTAAATTATATTGAATTCACTGAAATTAATCTAACATAAACAGTTACTAAACAACTTGAAGAGTCTGTATTGATGACTGATATTGAATTTTCAATGAAACATCAAATTTGAAATAAAAACAACTTAAAAATCATCAGAAACAAAACCAAACTAATCCAAAAAAATTCACTAGCTCTTCCATTTAGGGGCAGCCAAAAGAAAAATAAAGAAGATATTGTTTGGAGTCTGGGGGCGGGGAGAGGAATGGGGGATTTCTTCAAAGTCAAATATTTGGCACCAAAGAGAATCCTTTTTACCCAAAAGCCTTATCTGAGTTAAAAAAGAGAAGGAAAAAAAGAAAGCAAGCTGCAGTAATATGGCCATTTCTGGGAGCTTTGACAGTAGATTTTAAAAACAGGATAAACACACAGCCAGAAACATACTAAGAGAACAAGACAGGCTTTTCCCATGACCTCAGTCCTGTAATTCAGACATGGATGAAGGCTCCCTACTGTGCTCAGTCCTGCCTGGGTGGAAGCAGGTGGTGTGAGGTCTATCTGTTTTTTCCCCCCTCACAAGATTGTTTCCTTTGGGGACCAAGTGCCTATCTTCTGGGGTATGGATACTGCTAAAAGCTTGCTAGGAAGATAAAGACATTTCTCATTACACTCTATCAGTTAAAAACCATGTGCATGATTCAATTGAAGGGCTTGGGAAGGACAGGATCCTTGGAGATTGGGAAATGAATTGAGTTCAGTTGCTCTAAGAATAGACACTTAAGGGTGATAATCTGGGACCTTTAAAAAAATCATGTGATCCTACATTTAGAGTCGATCTTAGAGGTCATCAAGGAGATGAAGAAGCTGAGCCCTGTTAGTTACTTCCCTGATGATGCTGATGATATTATTATTATTATTATTATTATTGTTATTATTATTATTAAGGTTATACAGTGAGTAGCAAAAAAGGATTCAGATTCATATCTTCTTAATATGAATTGATTAATCTTTGCACCTCATGAGAACACAGTGAAAACTTGGTCAGAGAAAAGACAAGAACTTTGGACTAAGGCTAGGGCTGAGTTTATGGTGGTGTGCAGGGGAAGAGGAAGATGGTGTTGCTCATCAGTTGCCCATGGATGGAAAGCATGTCCCCAGGTCAAGTAAGGGAGGTGATAATCTAATAGAAGCCTTAGAAAAAGGTGAGTTAGTCACTGAATTTTGGAAGGTGGTAGTCCAGGGGTTGGGGAGGGAATGACATGCTTAGGATTTGGGGAGGAGAAAGGCATGCCTCCCAAAGAGAGAAATAGTTGTGCTTCTTCAAGAGGTTAGAATCTGCAGCAGTTATCCCACTCTGATTCTGGCCCTACCAATAGCCATTTTAATCTGACAAAAGCACTTATGAATTGTCTGACATGTGCTAAGCAGTGGTTTGCAGAAATAAGACAATTCATGGATAAATGAAAGGTCTTTTGGAATGTGACCTTACTGTAGGAAACAGGATTTCTACTTCTGAAACTCTGGACTCACTTGACCAACTATCTCTCATAGGTTTTTGAGGGTTTATCTAGCCAAAAAATGTATGGGGGCAGGAGGGGGTTGCAGAATATATCAGATTAAGAACCACCACCCAACAGATAAGTGATCAAATTTATAAAATGATAACGCACAAAGAATTCATCAACTTCCTTTAAGACTCAGCTCAAATTTGACCTTTAAGAAGATTTACCCTCTGAAATTACCTTCTTCTACCCTCTGTTTTGTTTATTTCTTTTTTAAATTAAATTTAATTTTTTAAATTTTATTTTTATTAAAGATATTATTTGAGTTTTACAATTTTCCCCCAATCTTGCTTCCCTCCCCCACCCCCACCCCACAGATAGCGCTCTGTCAGTCTTTACTTTGTTTCCATGTTGTACCTTGATCCAAATTGGGTGTGATGAGAGAGAAATCACATCCTTAAAGAGAACAGAATTCTCAGAGGTAACAAGATCAGACAATAAGATATCTGTTTTTTTCCTAAATTAAAGGGAATAGTCCTTGCACTTTGTTCAAACTCCACAGCTCCTTATCTGGATACAGATGGCACTCTCCTTTGCAGACAGCCCAAAATTGTTCCCAATTGTTGCACTGATGAAATGAGCAAGTCCTTCCAGGTTGAACATCACTCCCATGTTGCTGTTAGGGTGTACAGTGTTTTTCTGGTTCTGCTCATCTCACTCAGCATCAGTTCATGCAAATCCCTCCAGGTTTCCCTGAAATCCCGTGTTTTGTTTATTTCTATGTTGTCTCCTTTATTAGAATTTAAACTCCTTGAGGGAAGGGACTGTTTTTGCCTTTCTTTGTGTCTCCACTCCCTTTACCCCAGGACTGATTGGGCTTTGAGGGGATAATAATAATAATAATAATAGAATTTACATAACATTTTACTATTTATGAAGTACTTTACATATTGTCTCATTTTCTCCCTTACAACTAACCTAGGAAGTAAGTAATATTGTTATTCTTCTTCAGATGAGGAAACTGAGGCGACAAGAGGTAAAATGATTTGCTTAGGGTCATAAAACTGGTAGGCAGCTGAGACTAGATTTGAATTCACATTTTCCCTGACTCTAAGTTGTACCACTTAATTACAAAATTCTGTGGGAACAGAACGAAGCACATCTCATCCCCATTGATTTGTCCAGAGATACTCTTTGTGAGTCTACAGATGAGCTCATGTCCCCAGACATGTATTCAGTGACAAAAGATAATTATTAAATCACCAACATTAAATATTAAAAAATAAATAACATAATACTTGACCTAGGATCATTTTCAGCTGAGTTCCATTGAATATGAAGATAAGAAAAAGAACAAAAATGGCTGACTTTTTTTAGCATCCCCATGTTTGTGAAATGTTTCCTTTCATGATTTCATTTTTGTCTCATTGTCAAATATGAGAATCAGGAACTAGGATGAAAAGCTTTACCTTCTAACTCCAAATTCTGTGCTTTTTCCCCCTCCCAAATGCTTCTCTATTACCTAACAATAAAATATTCATATATCAGTATTTCTCAACAAATTCTATTGTTTCAGCATTCTCAGTCTTCCAATATGATTTCAGAAATGTTTGGAACTCAGCTGAAGATTAGTTTATAATCCTCAAATTAGAGAGAAATTTTATTAAATACAGTTCTTCCTTTCATTGATGGTTCCTATGCTTCATTCCTTAACCCATAGTATTCACTGGTTACATGTACCATAGCTGCTCCACAGAGAAACCCAAATTGGAGAACCATGGATTGCTCCAGCAAAAAAAAAACAAAACAACTTTTAGAGAAAATGTAAAAGACAGGGGTAGAAGTCTAGGATGAGTCTGACTTTGAAAGTGAATGTGCCCTTCATTTCCTTTATTTACAAATGTTGGAGATAAAATGAAAGTGGAAAAAAAACTTCTTGACATTAGAACATTAATCATCATTTGATCACTTGGAAAAATTGGACAACAAAAGATTTCAAGTGAGATTATCATGGATAGGATCCCAGAATTGGAAAGGATCCATCCTGTAAGTTGCTGAACTGAATCCTTCTATACATAAGAAAACTGAAGCTCTGAGAGATCATAATGGATAATTAGAGTACAATAGAAAGTGGATTTGGCTCATCAGGGTTTGAACTTAGATCTGCTGCTTATTACTTGGATGACCTTGAATAAATCAGTTATCGTTATTTTTTTCAAGTATAAAATGAAAGGGTTTAGACCAGTTCTAGCTAACTTTTATAGAATATTTTAGGATTTGGAAAGCTCTTTGTTATCTCATTTGGTCCTTTCAACAATCCTGTGAGGTAGGAGAATTGTTCTCATTTTACAGACTAGGAAAATGAGCTTGATTGTGTTTAACTGCCTTGTCCTAGGTTAGACATGTGACTCAGACAGGATTTGAATTTTCTAATTTCAGTAAGGTCTTTTTTTTTAATTTCAAGAATAGGAACCTTATCAATCTAGAAAAACTATATCTAAATTCATGAATCTACTAGCTTATGATCCAGGGTGGTAGGGAAGAGGGATTTAGGGCTCGAAAGCATCTTAAAGGTCATCTAGTCCCATCCCAATGATGTATAGATGAGGAAACTGAGGTCCAGAAAGGAAATAATAGAATATTATCGATTTGGAAGTCTGTAGGGGACATCTAGTTTTGCCATCTCATTTTACAGATATGGAAACTGAAATACAGGGAAGTGAAATGATTTAACAAAGTCACGCAGGAAATAAATGGCAGTGCTGAAATTTGAATCCAACTCCCATGACTCCCAATTACCCAATCAACAATCCATGAATATATATGTATTTATTAATTGCCTGCTAGAGGGATAAGCAAATTAGCAAATTAACCAATACAAAGTAAAAGAATTAAATGTATTGATTTATGCAATAAAACATAAATTTTTATATCTCTAAAAATATTTTAATATGTTATATGATCTTTTTTGCTACATTCATTCATCTTCTATGATGTGGCACTATGTTAAAAAGATTTTGACACATTTTTAAAGCTACCATCATGAAACTTTTATTACAAAGGATATTAAGCATACAGTCAATGAAGTCTGTTTTCCCCAAGTCTAGTCTTGATGACAGCCCATAGATTTTCATTCTGTCAGAAGAATTCACAGACCATGTTTATCTCCATCTCTTGAATAAATCTCTTAAGCTTTCTAGACATTTGGCATAGTGTAAGGGCATAGTGTTGTATTCCATCTCTGGGAATTTCTGTGATTTTGGAACATTTCTGCATCTCATTATTTCCATATGGGGACAAGACTTTAAGACTAACCAAAGTAAAAAAAAATATGTCCCCAAACCACTTTTTTGGTTGAATATTTTACATTCGGTTGAAAATATCCAGATCTCAGCAATACCACTACTGGGTCTATATCCTAATGAGATCATGAAAAAGGGTAAAAGCACCACTTGTACAAAAATATTCATAGCAGCCCTGTTTGTGATGGCAAAGAATTGGAAATTGAGTGAATGTCCATCAGTTAGGGAATGGCTGAACAAATTGTGGTGTATGTATGTTATGAAACACTATTGTTCTATTAGAAATCAGGAGGGATGGGAATTTAGAGAATTCTGGAAGTATTTGTATGAACTGATGCTGAGCGAGATGAACATTATATTCCATAACAGCAACATGGGGGTGATGATCAACCTTAATGGAATTGCTCATTTCATCAGTGCAACAATGAGGGACAATTTTAGGGTGTCTGCAATGGAGAATACCATCTATATCCAAAATAAAGAATTGTGGAGTTTAAACAAAGACTATTACTTTTAATTTTTAAAAAAGGTATCTTATGTAAATTTGTTATTGCTTATATTTTATTTTTTTCCTTAAGGATATGATTTCTCTCTCAACACATTCAATTTTGAACAATGTATAGCATGGAAACAATGTAAAGACTATCAGACTGCCTTCTGTGGGGGGTGGGGAAGGGGGAGGAAAGCGAGATTGGGGGAAAATTTGTAAAATTTAAAAAAATTATTAAAAAAAGAAAATATCCAGATCTTCCAGGTTCATTTAGACTACTGATAATGGTTTTAGATATCTCTGAATGAAAAAGGTAAGTTTCATCAGTGAAACTTTTTCCCACTAGACTTTCTTTTGTTTTATCCATAAGCAGTGAAATGAAGCAGAAACATCTAAAACTATAGACCTGATATAAAAAGATTAGTAAATCTAAAGAAGTGAACTACATTGGAGGTTTTCTGATTGACTTCTTTAGTTAGTTTCATGCTTAAGACACAGATTTTAAGAATATCAAGAATTCTGTTTCCACCACTACCATAAATAATTGTGTGGGAAATGGTAATATTTTGGATCTCATCTAGTGATGCTGATTGTAATCCATCCACACCTTATCATCTTGTATGAGTAGCCCCTGATCTTCAATGAATTTTTAACCAAGGTACACTTAACCTACCAGTGGTGTTCCTTTTCATTTCTTGCCATTGTGTGCTGAAGCATCACTCATATGCCTTTCCTGATTTTTCCAAGTGCTTTAGGCTTTTCTTTTTTTAAAAAAAAATAGTTTATCTATATATAATGTTGTGTGTATAGACAGATAGATGATAGATAGATGATAAAGATAGATATTTATCTCTTTCCATTATATATGCATATATATATATATATATTAAATAGAAGATAGATATAGACATGGCCTCCCTGATAAGGGAGACTGTAACACCATGTCTTTGCATATTGGAAATGCTTTAATGAATGCTTGGTTAACTGAAGATCAAATGACAAAGATGTTTGAATAGGAAGGGACAGAAATCATGAGTCTAATTCCTTCATTTTGTGGATAAGGAAACTGAGGAAGGCTAGAGAGAGAAAATTATTTGAAAGGTGATTAGCCTGTGGCTGACCTAGGACTGCAGCCCTGGTCTCATGCCTCTGATCCACATTCTCATCCTATGTTGCCATGTTTCTTTTCTGACCTTCCTGCCAAAGGGTTTCTAAGGAGAATAAACCCCCTCCTCTTCCATCTTCCTCCAGGGCTCCAGGCTGGCATGTCATTTTCACAGCTCCTACAGAAATACAGTGCTGAACAAGTGGGGATTCTGCATCTACTGCTGCCAGGGGACTTATGGATTGGTTCTCAGGTTTAGTGTCCTACGTGAAAATGCATCTGGTCACTAAAAGCACTTTAGAAGGTGATGATGTCCCCCAAGAGACTGATTGTGGAAGTCTCCCACCCCTCCTAGTTAATAGTCACTAACATTTCTATGGTGCATTGCATGAGTGAGCTCATCTGCTCATTCAGACTCCATAAAGTAGGAGATACCATTGTTATTACACCCATTTTATGGATGAGGATCTGTGCACCTTGGTGCACAGATGAGTAGCTTGCTTGGGTCGCAAGTCTCCAGAATTCAAACCCAACTTTCCCCTGACTCTGGGTTCAGCTCATAGATGGTTTCAAACAATAGCTGTTGAACTTGAAAATGGTGCCCTCTGGTAGATTTAAGCCATGGATATTTTGATAACTGTCTGGTCAGTACTTAATTGGGGTACCTTACCTGTCTCAAAGCTTCTTAAAGCAGAGGATCGCCTTAGCCAACTAATTTTTATTTCCTTCAATAATGACAATAGCCTAGGTTGGGTTGGGTTTGGAACCTGGTCCTCTAGACTTTAGTTTCTTTCCTGTAAAATGAGAATGTTGGAATGAATGCTCTGCAAAATCTCTTCCATCTCTTAATCTATGATCTTAGGATCCAGAATAAGATTTTATCTTATTCTTATGCTTGACTCCCTTCCATGTATTGCCCTTGTCATTCCTCATATTCACTACCTCATGACTCCAACCTTTACCCAGAATGTGAAATGGCCTGGACCCCTTTGATCCTCCCATTCCTATCCTGGCTTCTCTGATTTTCTGTAAAACTCAGCTCAAATCCCACATTCTGCAAGAGGCCTGTTGCAGTCTTTCCTCCTGCTAGTGCCTTCTCTATGAGATTCACCTTCCCTACTTTCTTTATGCCCTTTACTTATTTCCATATTATCTCCCCATTTGAAAGCAAACTCCTTTGGGTTAGTCTTACTTAGTTTAGACTCAGTCAGCACCTAGCCTAGGGCCTGAGATACAGTAAGTGCTTAATAAATACTTAAGGTCTGATTGATTATGCTCAACAAGACCCCCAATGCAGAACCCCAAGTATAGGTTTGTTAAGAATAAATCACCTAGGTCACATTCCTGGCTAGTCACTTATCCATGGCTTGAATCCTACCAGTGACTGGGACCTCATGATTTGATAAAGGAGGTCATTTCTATCTTTGAACAGTTCTAATGCTTAGGTAAGTAAAGAATTGATTAAACAATTACTACATGTCAGACACTGTGCTAAGCAAGCAAGACAGTCTCTCTGTCTTTGAAGAATTATATTTTTGTTAACTCTAAATTATGTTTAAATCACCATAATTCCCCCCCAACAACCCTCCCATTACCCCTTCCAGAAAGCCATACCATATGAAATTAATACAAATATATATTTCTGAAAATACATGCAATGTACAACACTTGTGATTCTCTATTCCCTTTAAAGTGATGGGAGAGGGGATGACATCACATATCTCTTCTGTCTTCTATCTATTCTTTATGCTTTTGCATCACCCACTTTTGATTTTTGGGCCATTGTTCTTTCAGATTACATTGTTATAGTCTATATTGTTTTCTTGACTCTCCCGACTTTCCTCTGCATTAGTTCATGTAGACTTATCCATGCTTCTCTGTATTTATCACATTCATCATGTTTATAGCTTAGAAATATTCCATCATATTTACATACCACAATATCTTTAGTCATACCCAATCAATGGGCATCTACCTAGTTTTCTATTCTTTACAAGCACAAAAAAGGGAACTATATTTTGGTGTATGTGAGTATCAATGACCTTT